>NW_027280910.1:0-67500 GCF_046629955.1 Centroberyx affinis | reverse complement strand
CTATCAGATAGTGAATTGTAGAGAATTCTAATTAGCATCTGGTGAACCAGACTATCACCAGACTATCACTACAATAAAAATAAACTGGAACTAGACAATGTAATCATTACACCAACACCAAACAAGCCAGCTACTGTCTAAAGGATATCATGTGTCATGTCAGTTCCTAGGAAAGGAGTCATTCAACCTGCGTGTTCAGTTCAGGCGTGTTCAAGCAAATCACTTCATTCCTTAAAGGAAAAGTCAACCCAAACAGTAAAAATAGGCTTTATATATTTTAAACCTGATTTTCAATTACGCAAAATCTGGCAAAGTTGTGTGAAGGTTGGTGATACCTTGATCTCAATCTCGACCTTCGAGTCTTAAACTGTTATAATTTTTTTTATTTATTATGCTATTGCATAATTCTGTAAGTAGGCTATCAGTATTATATACTTCACTATCCATGGCACTCTCTGGGTACATGAAATGGTGGGTTGTCCTCTATATCTTTCTGATATCCTTGTTGATATCCTGGTTGATTTTGTAAACTAATTTCATTTTGATAATTTCATTTATTTGTAGTATCATATTTTTTACACTGATTTATTTGGGAGCAATTATGATAACGGCTCCCATGGGCCTCTTTTGTAAAACATACTCATGCACTAATTGTGCATCAAATTCAAGCAAAAGTTGTGATTTATGGAAATTTGAGCTGGATGCCAAAACAGTGAATTAAATTTTTCTTTCCATAAGATCCAAAGATCCACTTACTCTCCTCCTAACACTGTGATGGTCTTCAGTCTGAGGGTCAAAGGAAAAATGCTCAGCAGGTTGTCAGTCTTCTACACTCCAGGGAGCACAGCAAACACTTTCCCTTTCAAAGCAAGTACGCTGGAAACAACAAGAAATTTGATCCACAAATTCTTTCACCCATACCTATGGTGCTGCACTTGTGGTAACATGCTTGATTTAAGGTGTGTCTTGAACATCAAAAAGAGCTTTTCAAGTGTTCTGTTAAGCTGTTGATCCACCTCAGGATCACATCGATTTAGGTCATATGCAATTATGACAGTGCAAACTATCAGTTAAATGTTAGTGGGTCAAGGGTAGTATGCTATAATAGTAGTAATAGTATGTCATATTATGTTTTTTTTTTGGGATGTTATTGTACAGGATTGTATGTTATACTAAACTGTTTGAACATGAGAACCCTTGCTATTATAGCTTATTATCTGAGCATAATTGGTATTTTAATGCTCCAAATTCCAGTATTAGAGGTAATTGAACCAGTCACCCCGCATCAACAGACTCATTTGGAGTCTGTGTTGACGACAACGCCACCGGGGGCCTTTAACAATAGCCAGTCTCCTCTGAGAGCTATTAATATTTCCCCGGGATGTGTGGTTTCAAAACATTCTCAGAATCTACGAGTAGAACAGAGGCTTTTGGCCCTCCAGACAGGTGCAAGGAGTGTGTTATGAGAGAGAAAGCCATGGCTGGAAATGCAAAGTTTGATCTATTCCTTTCTATGTAACTGTAACAATAGCAGCCAGTATGTATTTAGTCTGTCATAGCAGCCTGTCTGAAGTAATGCATTTCTTCAGAGCCGCCTGTAGGAGCCAGTATGTGTGTGTGTTTCTGCAACCTCATTGGCACTGCTTACAGAGCACACACACACTGGCTCCTATGGGTGGGATGTCTTTACCCATCATGTTGACTGGCAGACTGGTTCCCTAAGACACACCCAGAAGCTAAAGTGTTGACAGTGAACTCAGATGCTTGCTTGTATTGAGCTAGTCCTAGCTTTGCTATGTCCTCAATCATCACCTTTTTACAAGCATGCAAATATTGACTACAATGACAGGGAAACCCTTAGGGACCAGGGTGTGTGTGTGTGTGTCAGCTCCTTCTTGCATCAACAAGAAAGCATTTGGCGTTAACAATGTTGAACCCTGGAATGTGTTCTATTGATGTTTCCATTTTCACAAGACCAAGGCAGACAGGCATGCAACCATAAACACGAACACCGTACCGATGTGAGCTCACCCTTGGTAACACATACATACAACACACAGAGACAAACATTCTCCACCTGTAAATCTCACTTGTGTTTTGTGAACACACCGGAACACGCTGGATTCACACCAGCAGGCCAAGTGACCAAATCGATTTTCAGGTTTTCTGTCCACACACAGCTCTGGAAGTGGCATGGATCAGATTTGTGTGTCAGCATCCACATAAAGGCATGTCGAAACAGTCTGCCTGCATACTCAAAGCCAGATAGGCCAGTCATATTGGTCATACTTGCCTAAACATTTTCAGAGTGATGCAAAATTGGTCCTACTTTATTGCATATTAATAAATAACAACACTCCTAACCTGTGTAATCTCTGCATGAATATTGTATTGTATTATATAATATTGTATAGTATTTTTTGCTATGAAAGGAAACACCTTAACTTTGTCTCTAATAATCTTTGTTAAGGCAAATAAAATAAAATAAAAATTAGCCTGACATCCAGAAACAAGTCACTTGGCCATATAGCACATCTGAGCCTCTTTCAAATCTGATCATGAAAATATCCAAATCAGAAAATCTGATCTATGCCACATATGGACAGAAAATCTGATTTTTGGGGGGGGCAAATCCAGCATGATTTGTCAAAATTGCAAACATCCAAATGCATTACTAAAGACTTGAGAGGATATCTCATTTCCATGTTTATTTACATTATGTAAGGTGTTACATTAAAATTCCTTGTCACCATTTAACTATAAATACACCATTTTAAACAAGGCCTGGTAACCCAACTCATTAAAATACATCCTTCAAACCTTTTAAAATGTAATAACAAAAGAAATGCTTTAATGGATAGAACTATTTCATATTGCATCTTTTCAATGTTAGTAAAACATGCAAAGCAAAAATATATAATATGAAAATAAAATGATATCAATAGGATGTGATGCTTTACAAAGGAAAATTAACATCAAAACAATTGTATGTGGTGGTAAATACAAATACTGGGTCTGGTGACAATAAGTGACAAAGCTTAAAGATCTTTCTCAAGGAAATGTTAATTAATGGCTTTCAGCAATAGTGCTCTAAACAGCAATATACAGTAAATACAATACATTACATTAATTGTCAGTGAAGAGTTCCTCCAAAAAAAAAAAAGTTTTGATTATTCATTAAAACATTACAGATATTAAACATTCAAACCATACATTTTAGCCCTGTGCGAATATCAGAATTATGACACTGAAATTAATTATTATTTTTAGGTTAGAATGTGACATAGTTGGACTGTAGAAAGGCTTACCTGATAACACAGTAATCATATCATTCAGAGTTATGGGTAGTATTCCTCTTTCAGTCATGCATCTGTCAATCTACAGTTTAACCACTGCACCATCTTAATACACTAAATATCTCATCAATGTGTTAAACAGTATTTTGCAGGCACTTACAAAGCATGGTTAGGGCTTGCCTGAAACTATTTAATGACTTGAAGATTAGATGCAAGGTTCAAAATGGTCCACTAGTGAAAGAATCTCATGTAATGTGAAACATCTGATGAGCAAGTGTGTTTCTGTAGCCTTGGGTATAATCATTGATTACAATATAGGATACAGTCCAAATTAATGCCATGGGTCTCTGGAAGACATCTGAGCAAAGAGCTGGAGAGAAGATGAATTATGAAGGACGTATCTGAAATAGAGAGAAAACAACAATGCAGAGCGAGAGAATTAGACTTCATTGGCACTTAATGACAGAGAAAACAAACCAAGCTAGCAAAGTTATTGTAAAACAATCAAATATTCAACATTTCCAAATGTATATTTAACTTACATGTTTGAAGTGTCTGATAGACAGTGGCTTGTTTGTGATGGTCTTGAGGTTTGACATGTAAAGTCCAGAGTTGTTGCATGGTGTTGATGGTCATATTGGGCTACATAATCCTTAGCTTGCTCCTTGCTATTCATGTTGCTGTAACTCCAGGTTTCATGACAGAGAACTGGGAATGGGTGGAGTTCAGATATTGGCAGAATATATGCGGCAGTGTAGCCCAGGATGGAAAAAGATCTTGAAGCTTGGTATTCTTAAAGCAGACACCCTTAGTGTTAATTATCTTCAGGAGACTCCTTATTCTGCTCTGCAGAGTGGCATTCATCTTTCTTTAGCTAACTTTTTTTAATATTCAGAAATATACACATGTACAGAAACTTCTGTTTAACAGCTGTTTGTACACCCAATTTGGTTCACTTGTAGGTAAATTGATAGGAATACTTCGGTTATAATAGCACAAAAAATATTGAAAGCCAATAAAATCTTGTATTTGTAGAACACTAAATGCTTATGATATTAAACTTTAAAAATAGAAAATATATCATATACACTTGAAACTTTTGTCATAGATATTGTAAATAAAAAAAAAACAATACAGCTTTTCTGTATGCAACTGTTTTAAGTATGGTAATTCTGCAGAAAATCTGATAAGATAGTATAGATGATGTCAACATAAATGTAACTAAAAGTAAAAGTGAAATATACAATGAACAAAATTTTTCAACCTGTAAAAGAACTAAATATTTAAAGTCCTGTAACAACCACATGCAGAGCAGAATAAAGGTAGTCTTTATTCCGTTGAGAATTAGGCATCTGGTGAGCACTGTGGTTGTATTGTGTATCCTTCCCTCAGAAAATCATTCCTTAAATTATCTCATTGATGTTATCAGTATCGGCGGCCATAGCTTGGTGAACTGTAGGAGGAGGTGGAGGAGAAGGTTGTTGTGAAACTCGATGCGGTGGCATCAAAGCTACCCCTTCTAGAGCCTGACCTGGAACCAGTCCTTGAGCCAGACCGTGACCCAGTAGCTGAGCCTGACCCGCTAATGCTATAGGGACTGTAAAGGCCTTTGCTTGATTGAGATGATGCTTCCAGTAGCCGTAGGCCAGTCCCCTCTTCTACCATGCTTCTATCCATAGCATCCTTGTAAGATATTTTAAGCTTGGTTTTAGGGCATGTGAGGTATTTAGAATATGCACTGACATCTCGTAGCTTCTGTGCAGTGCGTGCATCTAAAGTGCCCTTCTTTACAGCCTCATCTATGGCGACTCTGCTGGTAATATCTGGTTCAATTAATCCACCAGTAAGATACTGGACTTCGAGGAATCGTTGTCCGGCCTCATAGTACAGCCATCCTTTCTTTAACGCTTGGGCTGCTGACATTTTGGTTTTGGTTCTGGGATCCTCAAATCCATTATAAGCCTTCTGGGCTAGATTGATGCGGTCCACCATAATCTTATCCACGAGTCCCTTGTTCATTGCATCTGCAACTGAGAACTTCTCTCCAGTATTTGGGTCGATGATGCCTCCAGTGCAGGCCTGAGCTTCCAGCAACCTTTGACCGGTTATATTGTCCACAAGGTTTCTGTGCATAGCCTCTGTGACAGACACCTTCTCCAGTGTGTCTGTGTCCAGGATTCCAGCTACAGGGCCAGTTTCCTCTGTGGGGTCATTCCATGTGGTTGCTGGAGTTTTCAGAGCAGGTACTGGGCTCATAGAGGAAGATGGGTAAGAGGAAGAGGAGCCAAAGGAGGATGACCGTGATCTGCTACCACTCATGTTTCCAGACAGCATGTCTGCAAACTCTGTGATGGACAGAGTTCCTGCCCTGTATTGATCCAGTGCTGACTTGTCAATGAGGCCCTTTGAGATTGCATCGTCAATGTCATACTGCCGACCAGACCTTCTGTCAATGATCATGGATTTCACAACTCCATCAGATGATGTGATGGTAATTTCCTCCCATTCACACTCCTGCTCTGCAAGCTCTAGATAGGTCTGGTGATCAATAAGTCCTTTGCGATATGCCTCATATACAGACATCTCTTTGCCTGTCTCTGGATCAACAATGACTACTCTGCGTTTGCGCACAGATGACTTTGATGATGTCTTCCTCTCACGCTTCTTTTCTTTCAGCAGTAGGAGAGCAAGTCCTGTCTCTGGGTCTATCATGCATCTCTCCATGAGCTGTAGGTAGGTGAGGTTTTCCTCAGTGTTGGGGTCAAAGAAGCCTTTAGTATCATCGGATGGGTCAGTGAGGATCTCATTCATTTCCTCATCAAAGAGGCCACGTTCATATGCCGTTTCAACTGGCAGGCGGTGGCTCTCCTCTGGATCAATAATTCCACCAGTAGCAATTTGAGCCTCTAGCAAGCGAATGCCATGGTCTTTTAGAATGAGACCCTTTTTCATAGCCTGGAATAGAGAAATGATCTTGCCAGAATAAGGATCCTTGTACCCTGTTACGGCACGCTCAGCTGAGAGGAGCTTGTCTTTGAACTCAGGGCCAACAATGGCCATTTTAACAGCTTCACTGACATTTAACTTCAGGTTCTTAATGGGGTCAATGACATACCCTGTGGCTGCTTGAGCCTCAAGAAGTTCAAAGGCAGTCCCTGGTCTGATCATGTTCTTCTTCATTGCTTGGTAAATGGACAGACGATCTTTGCTAGATTCTACATACACTCCAGCAATACAGCTGGTACCCTCAAGGTACTTCTTAAGGTCTCTGCTGACCTCCTCCACTGTAATGAGACCCTCAGTGAGTTCAGTGTATGTCTTTTGGTCAATAATCTGTGAACGAAGCAGCTCATCCACAGTGATTTGCTTTCTGAGACCCTTGAAGAGAAGCCTTCTATCTGCCAGTGAAAGTAGCCGTAGACCACTTTCTTTATCAACTTTGCATCTTTTCAGTAGCTGGGCATAGGACTGTTTCTCATCTGTAGTTGGATCAGTATAACCTTGGACATCCCCATTAGGATCAGATATTCTATCATGTGTCTCCTTGTTGATGTATCCACGTTGCATGGCAACATCTGAGGGGAGGCGGAAGTAGTATTCAGGATCCATTAGTCCCCCAGTGACATTCTGGGCCTCCAAAAGCCTCAAGGCATAGTCTTCAGGGATAAGGTCTTTTTTCATTGCCTGGAAGAGAGAAATCACTTTTCCGCTGTATGGATCCTTGTAACCAGTAACTGCTCTCTCAGCAGAGAGAAGTTTGTCATGAATCTCAGGGCCTACAAGCCCCTTGCGTACAGCCTCATCAACTGTTAAAAGTTCATCTTTCACTGGATCAATCATGAATCCTGTTGCTGCTTGGGCCTCAAGGAGATTCAAAGCAATCTCAGGCTTGATGAGTCCTCTCTTCATAGCCTGGTAAATGCTAATCTTTGGAGGGCTGTCTGACATAATTCCAGCAATACAACCAGTACCAAAGAGGTACTGTTTCACTGATGGCATTTCCATAACCTCACGAATAGTCATCTTCTCTTGTTTCAACAGGTTGTATGTTTGCAAGTCAATAATTCGAGCACTGTAAAGCTCCTCAATAGTAACTCTTCTTCTTATTACATCACATGACATGCCCTGCTCTGACTTAAGAGTCTCCCTTTGTTCAATGATTTCAATGATGATGATTAGCATTCTGTCCTTTGTGATTTGCCCTGAGCGATACTGTTCCAAAAGCCGGTGCCTTTCCTCTTCTGGAAGCACATTTGAGCTCATCACATCCCATAGGGTCATACTCTTTCCTGCAAAACTCTCATGAGGGATATCAATTTGAGTGTTAGCTAGATCTGTTTGGGCCTGCTCCTCTGTGTACTGATAGGACTTTTGATCAGGAGCAGGTGCTTCAACCTTTGACAGAGGCAAGTAGCACAGACAAGAGTTGGGATCTCTTGTGCATTTCTCTAGCAATTGCTTGTAAGTAACACGTTCATTGGTGTTGGGATTGGAGAAGCCTTTAATGTCACCTGAAGGTTCATTGAAGGACTTAGCCATCTGTTTGCTGAAATAGCCACGTTGAATGGCCACATCACTGGGAACACGATGGCTGCTGACTGGATCAATGATCCCTCCTGTAGTAAACTGAGCCTCCAGAAGGGGAATAGCATGCTCCCGCAGTACTAGCTCTTTCTTCATGGCTTGCAACAGGGAAATCTTATTGCCTGTATATGGATCTTTGTATCCAGTCACTGCCTTTTCAGCTGAGAGAAGTTTCTCATGAAGCTCTGGGCCAACAACTCCAACCTTCACAGCATCATCCACAGTATATTTCTGATTTTTGACTGGATCAATTATGAAACCAGTTGCTGCTTGGGCCTCAAGTAGTGCAAGCCCAGTGTTCTGTTGCAAAGCATTCTTTTTCATTGCTTGATATATGCTCAGTTTCTCCTTTGATTCTCCCATAGTGATACCTGCAATGCAATCTGTGCCCTGCAAGTACATCTTGACCATGTCAGTGTCACTAATTTCTTTAGGTTGCTTTTTACCCTGTTGGAGTTGATCAAAGGTAGCCTTATCAATGATGTTAGAATCAAGTAATGAGCTGGCAGTGACAGGTGCTCTAATGCCTTCAAAACAGGCCTTTTCCTTTGTTTCATCCTCTTTTTCATCAACCATTGTGATCACAATAGTAATCAGCCTTTCAATTGTCACCTGCCCCATTCTGTACTGTCGAATCAATTCTATTCTTTGCTCCTCAGTGATGTATTCAGAGTGTATGATCTCCCAAATTGTGACTTTTCTTCCTTTGAAAGGTCCATACTCTAACTCCATAGTTGCCTGGTTCAAAGTCTCTTTTGTCTTGGCCTCAGTAATCTGTTGGTCTTCTTTTGGCTTTAAGGCCATCTTTGAGAGAGGAAGCAATGGAAGTCCAGTTTCTTTGTCTGTGACACATTTTTTCATGAGCTGTGCATAAGTTGCATCCTCTTGCGAGTTAGGATCAGAGAAGACCTTTGTTTCATCAGTGTTCTTGTTCAAGGTCTTGCTCATTTCCTCGTCGAAATATCCGCGTTTGCAGGCAGCCTCATGTGGAATGCGATAGCTTTTAATAGGGTCAATTATTCCACCAGTTGAGAGCTGTGCTTCAAGCAGACGGATGCCATGGTCTTTCTTTATAAGGCCTTTGTTCATGGCTTCAAACAGAGAGACCTTTTTTCCTGTATATGGATCTTTGTAGCCATTGACAGCTCTCTCTGCAGACAGAAGTCTTTCATGCAGCTCTGGGCCAACAAGACCTGATTTAACAGCCTCATCAACAGTGACCTTCTCGTTTTTGACAGGATCAATTACAAACCCAGTTGCTGCTTGAGCTTCAAGAAGGTTCACAGCAGTCTCAGGTGATAGTATTTCCTTCTTCATAGCTTGATAGAATGGCATTTTCTCCTTGGTTGATTCATTCATCAGTCCAGCAATGCTAGGTGTTCCTTTTAGCGCCTTCTTCACAGGCTCCATCTCAGAGATCTCTTTAACTGTTATCTTGCCATTGCTCAACTTGTTGAACAAGTCTTTGTTTATAATCTTGGACTCTAAAAGTTCACTGGCAGAGACTGGAGTCCTCAAACCATCAAACACAGTTCCATTATTCTTCTCTTTGTCTTCAACAACAGTAATGACAATTTTGATAATCTTTTCCACTGTGATTTTGCCTGTCTTGTACTGGCGAATCAATTCCTTTCTTTGCTCTTCAGTAAAATATTCTGAATTGATGACTTCCCAAATGGTGACAGTTTTCCCTTTGAACTTTCCAAAAGGCACAGTGACATTTGATTTACTGAATACTTCTTTAGTTTCCTCATCTGTGTATGTTCTCTCACTTTGAGCAGCTTTCTCTGTTACTGGTAAAATTAGGAGGCCTGTCTCTGCATCCTTGGTGCATCTCTCCAGTAACTGCTTATAAGTGAGATGTTCCTGAGTGCTGGGGTCAATGAATAATTTGCAATCATCACTGGGATCAGTTAGTTTCTTGTTCATGTCTGCATCAAATTGACCCTGTTTATAGGCTGTCTGAAGGGGTACTCTATGACTATTGATAGGGTCAATGATTCCACCAGTTGCAAGCTGCACATCAAGGAATTTGGTAGCCTGTTCCTTTTCAATGAGCCCCTTTTTCATGGCCTCAAAGAGAGAGATTTTGGCTCCAGTATAGGGATCTTTGAAGCCAGTAGCTGCTCTCTCTGCAGAGAGCATTTTGTTATGGAGCTCAGGGCCAATTAACCCATCTTTAACAGCCTCATCTACAGGGAGCATTTTATTTTTTACTGGATCTATAATGTAACCAGAAGCTGCTTGAGCTTCCAAGAGCATTGTGGCAGTGTCAGGAGTAATCTTCTTCTCTTTCATGGCCTGATAGACACTCATTTTCTCTTTAGATGGGGTCAACACACCTCCAACAAAATTTTGGCCCTTGAGACATGATTTAACTTTATCAGTCTTCCCCAGGTCTTGCACAGTGGCTTTGCCTTTTTTCAGTTTGTCAAATTCCTTTTTGGTCAGGATGCCAACCTCATGTAGCCTTTCAGCAGGAACCTTGTCCCTAATCCCATCAAAAGCTAATGCTGGTTCTCCATTTTTCTTCACCCCGTCCACTTCAACGGAGCCATTGAAAACTTTCTTTGTAGTTTCCACCATTGTCTTAGCAACTAACTGCTCTTCAGGAACCTTTTCAGCCTGGACTTCAATTTTCTTGGATGTGCCTTGTGCCTCAAGATTCTGAAGTTTCTCACGAAGCTTTTTATTTTCCTCTCCCAGAATTTTTTCTTGTTCAAGCCTTTTCTTTTCAAGCTCCTCCATCTCTTTTTGCTTGTTCTTCATCTCTGCCTCAGCATCCTTTTGTTTTTTCACAGCTCCATCCATAGTAGCCTGAAGTTTCTTCTTTTCCTCTTCCATTTGCTTCCTTTGCCGCTCTTGTTCATCTTTGAGAGCTTTAGCCTTCTTCACTTCATCCTCAAACTGTTTCACAAGCTTATTTTTCTCTTCTTCAATGGCCTTTTCTCTTTTCAGCAATAGCTCCTTCTCTGTGAAGAAAGACTGCTGAAGAATGGTCTTCTCTTGTTGAATTTGTTCTTGTTGGGCATGTGCCATCTAATTAGAAAAAGAAGAAAAGAAGATCAGATCAGAAATCATAAGATCAGAAATACCCACTTAAACACTGCATGTAGGCTTAAATTAATTATATAAGGGCTAAGAAAGTTCAGAAATCCCAAATTATTGTAATACATGTATAAAATAGTGGCATTTTAAATATACAATATTGGGTTTTGAATGGCATTCATATAAATTGCTGGGCAGTGTTACTTTGAGTCTCTGCAATTTACATGAAATGTTAAATATGTGCTTCCACAAATAGTTAGTGCTTTTAAGATAATGTTAATTTCAAGGGTTTGTATATATTGCGTTACAATGTTAATTCATGTCACAATACCTCTTTAGACTTATTCTGAAGCTCTTCTGCCTCTTTTTTCAATTTCTCCTTCTCTTTTTCAAGGTCAGCAATGGCTTTTCGTAACTCATCAGCTTCTTTGGTGCTCTGCAGTCTCTGTGTCTCCAACTTTTCCACAACAACCTTTTCTGCAGTATGTTTTTCTGTCTCTTGAAGACGAACTCTGATTTCATCGGCTTGTTTCTTGAATTTCTTAGCTTCCTCTTCAGCTTTTGACTGAGCATTACTGAGCTCTTTTACCCTCAGTTTCAGTTTCTCTGCTTCAGCTGAAACTTCAAGCTGCCTCCTGCGCTCAGCCTCTAATGATTTCTGGAAGCCCTCTGTCTCCTCATCAAGACGCTGCTGTATCTGTTGTTTGTCCTCTAGTAGCTTTTGAGCCTGTTTTTGCGCTTGGTTCTTTTGTTTCTGGAGCTCCTCGGCCTCAGCTTTCAGTTTTGTAGCCTCTTGGATAGCCTGCATTTTCTCCTTCAGCATTTTCTCTGCAAGTGCCCTCTGTTCAGCCAGGTCAGACTCAGCAATCTGTCTCTGTCTGGCTGTTTCCTGAGCCTCCACACTAAGCCTGGCAGCATCCTCTGCCAGGCTCTTCATTTTCTCTGCCTCCTCTGCAAGGAATTTCTGTGTATTATCTTTGTCTTTTTGTATGAGGCGCTTGTTTTCTCCCTCAATCTTTAGCTTAAGTTTCAGGAGCTCCTCCATCTGGATCTTGACTTTGGACAGTTCATCCTCCACCTGTGCTTTTTGTTTGACAGCATCATTTACTTCACCTTTCACTCGCTGAAGCTCCTCATCCAAGACAGATTTCTGCTTATCAGTCTCATCCAGCTGCAATTTAACCTTTGCCAGCTCCTTTTCAACCTGAGACTTCTGCTTAATTGTTTGTTCAGCTTGTTTTTTGTGCTTGGCCATCTCTGCGTCAGCCTGCCGCTTCTGTTCAAGAGCTGTTGCCTCAGCTTGTGCTCGCTTGGCGGCCTCCTTCTCTGCTTCCTTCTTCACTCTCTCTGCATCCTTTTGAGCTTTGGCTTGTTTTGCAGCTTCATCCTCTGCTGCTTTTTTCTGTTTTTCAGCCTCCTCAGCTTTTTGACGGAGTAAGGCAGCCTCTTTCTCTGCTTTCTCTTTGGCTTTCTGTGCAGCTTGTGCAAGTTTCTTGGCATTTTCAAACTCCTCTTTTAGCTTGTCCTGAGCAAGGATGTCCTCTTTTTTCTTACTGAGAACATCTTGTGCTTTCTGTTCTGCAGCACTGCATTGCTGTGCTGCCTCTTTGGCTAGAATAATGTGTTTCTCTGCCTCTTTGTCAGCCTTCTCTTTCTGTTTATTTGCTTCAGTGGCTTTCTTTTTGAGTCGTTCAACTTCAGCCTGAGCAGCTTTGCACTGTCTAGCTGCCTCTTCCTCTGCTGCAGTGATCCTCTTGACTTTCTCCTCAGCTTCTTTCCTTTTCTTCTCTTCCTCTGAAGCAAGCTTTTTCAATTTCTCTGCCTCTTCCTCAGCTTTGAGTTTGCTCTGCTGTGTATCCTCTGCAATGCTCTTCAGTTTGTTTAATTCCAGCTCCAAATCTAACTTGCCTCTTGATGCTTTCTCAAAGTTGAGTTTAATGACACGAATCTCCTCTTCAACCACTTTCCTTTGCTTAATAGTTTCTTCCACAATTGTTTTTTGCCTCACTAACTCAGAATCAGATGAGTTCTTCAGTTGTGTGATTTTCTCCTCAATGTCTTGCTTATGCTGAGCAGCTTGGTCCTCCAGCAGCTTTCTCTGATAAGCTTCTTCCTCAGCTTTTCTTTTGAGTCTTTCATTTTCTGCTTCTTTATCTTTCAGGGCAATCTCAGCTTCAGTCTTCAGACGAGTTGCCTCATTGATGGCAGCTAGTTTTTCCTTAAGTATCTTTTCAGCCTCAGCTCTTTGCCGAGCTGCCTCCTCCTCAGCGATCTGCCTTTGCTTCTTAGCCTCCTCAGCAACTGATCTCAGCCTGGTCGCTTCTTCAGCAAGTTGCCTCATTTTCAACACCTCAGATTCAAGGAGCTGCTTGCTCTTTTCTGTGGTAGACATTGTCTCCTTCTCAGCTTTAACCTTCATCTGAAGAAGAACATCCATTTCACTTCTGACTTTAGCCAGTTCGTCTTCCAATTGTTTTCTCTGGTTTTCAGCAGCATTCACCTCATTTTTTAGACGTTGGAGCTCATCATCTAACAGGGCCCTCTGTTGTTCAGCATGTTCAAAGTCAGCTTTTAAGCGTATACATTCTTGTTCTGCAGATAGCTTTTGCTGGGCTGTTTGTTCTGCCAATTTCCTCTGTCTTTCCAGCTCGTTCTCTGCATTTTCCTTTTGTTTAAGTGCAGCTTCTTCAGCCTTTGCCCTTTTCTTGGCATCTCGCTCAGCATCCACCTTCTGCTTCTCTGCTTCCTCCTGAGCCTGGCTCTTCTTGTGGGCTTCCTCCTCAGCTTGAAGCCTCAATCGGAGAGCCTCATTGGCTTTCTGTCTCCATGTTTCAAGCTCCTTCTCTGCTTGCTCCCTGGCTTTGTTGGCTTCATCCTGTTGTTTCTTGAGTTGCTCAGCTTCCTCCTGCAACTGAAGGACAGTGCCCTGTTCTTTCTTCAGTGATTCCTCAAGTTTTGTTGCCTTTTCATTAAATGACGTGCGTTTGCTTTGCAACTCAGTGGCAGCAGTCTTCTGAGCCACCTCCTCCACTACCTTAATCTGCCTCTGTTTCTCTTCCTCAGCCTGTTTCATGCGCCTCTCTGCCTCCTCAGCTTGCATTTTGAATTTCTGCAGGTCATCCAGTGCCTTCTGCTTTTGCTTGGCAGCCTCTTTTTCAGCCTCAGATTTACGTTTCAGCTCCTCCTCCGCATTTTTCTTCTTCTGAGACTCTTCAGTAACCTGCTTACGAAGCCTTTCTGCCTCCTCCTGAGCAGTTTTCCTGAGCTTCTCAGCGTCGGTAGCCTTGTCTCTGAGCTGCTGTAGCTCAGCCTCAGCAGTGGTCTTCTGTTTTATTGTAGTCTCTAACTGGACTCTAATGATGTGGATTTCTTCCTCAATCTTGGTACGACTGTATAGTGCCTCTTCCACTTGCTGATTCTTGGACTTGATCTCCTGTTCTGACAGGCTCTTGAGATGGTGCAGCTCCTGCTGTATGTTTTGCTTCTGTTTTTCAGCATCCACTGCAACATCTTGCCTCCTGCTGACCTCTTCTTTCATTTTCAACTTTAACTCCTGGGCTTCTTGTTCTGCTTTGGCCACAGCTTTAGCATGGGCCTCAGCTAACTGCTTTTGTTTTTCTAACTCAGCCTGCATCTCTGCCATCTTTTTCCTCTCCTCTTCTTTTAGTTTTTCAGTAGCTTTCTATATTAGTAGAAGCAAAGAGGGAATAAAGGGAATTGAGAAAATGTTAAGGGTGTTAGAATATAAAATATTCAATATCCTAGTAGTTATTAAACATGTAGGTACATGGAAATGTAAATACATGAGAATATGTTACAGCTATGGCTAATTATTTACAACAAATAAACATTTATTTATTTAACTAGGGAAAAAATAGTGTATTGGGAAATGCTTGTCATGTTCATTTAATGTATGGCACACTGAATGAGACTTTACTTCACAACACGGCACAACACTACACTTTGGATTTTGAATGGCTTCATGCAGTTGAGGAATTTTTCCTGATTGATGTTCTAGATACTTGCCCTTTGTCTGTGTAATAAAGCCTGGTCACATGTTAGAAAATTAGCATCGTACACAGTGATTAAGGGATAGGTACAGCAAAGTTACAGCAAATCTGCATATATAATAATAGTACCAAACTTATTATAACTATTTTCATGTAGCAAGGAGTGAGTATGCTGTAAGTATGCTGCTGCTGCTGCCACAGTCCATCTAAAACATATTTCATATTTCATCATATAAAATTAGTTTCTAGGGGCACACTGGAGTTGCATAATTCAGCCACTATTGCAGATTTTTGGCTAGGATTGCGTCACTCCTCAATCTTAAAATTTTCTCAGTTTTCTGTAAAATGTGTAAAGTAACTGCGAATGGATAGGCAGACAAGAATTATCAGCAACATGCAAAGTGTATTAAGCAGCGTGGGTAAGCTAATAATGACTTGATAAAGCAGGCAATAATTACAAAACAGCCCATTAATAAAAATCTGTCCTATGGAATTTGCATTGCAAGTCAGAAGTCAGAATCAACAGTACTGCTATGCAAGTGCACCAATCTATCTTCATTATGAGGAATAGCATAGTGATGCAGCAAACACAGCATGATTTTTATAAAACACGAAATGACCTTGAATTTAAAATGTAATGTCACGAGACAAAAATCCAAGATCAAGTTGTACTGAGTCTGATAACAGATAAGGTTAACATCAAGAGATGGGTATTAATCTTCAGTACGAATGTTAAGTGTATCATGTAACTGTACATGAGTGACAGATTCTTAAAGGGAAGGTTCTGAATTTTAGAAACTTATCCTATTGAGCACTCATCAAGCTCGGTCTTGGGACACTCAAAAATCTGGACCCCAGTATTTTCTTTCCGATATTTTGGCACCAGCCTCCTGTAGCACTTATTTAGCAATGCTAGTGCAAGTCAATGGAATGAAACCATTACTGTCAAAATTGTGTCCTTTCAAACAGCTCTACCACTTATTTGTTGTATTATTACGGTGATGGAAGTATGAGAAATGGCTTGAAAATTTGATTTATGAGTAAAAGTTTCAATTCCATTGACACTAACATAGCAAAAAAATGCTAACAGGAAGCTGGTGCCATGAGAACTTTTTAATGGTCTAAGAGGGGGCTCAATTAGAATAGACTTCAAAAAATCCTAAACCTTCCCTTTAACAACAGCATGAGAAGGGTCTGATGTAAAGAGGGATGATATGGACAGAGAGGGTCTTTTTTTAAATACCTGATGCTTTGGGGTTAATTCATCTCTTAAGCGCATGATTAATATTCATCATGACAAAGCACTGGTGAGCAGTTTAAAGAACCAAACAAAATACAGTTAGAAAAGAAGGGAAGAGAAAAGTAAAGTGATAGTTTGAAAAAAACAATATATTTGAGGAGGTAGTTAGCCAAATGGAAGCCTCCTGATTTCAAGAATAAATAAAGAAGCAAATAACAAATCAAATTGTAGGACAAGCTGTTGCGCAGTTGGAAAATGTGACTGAATTAGGGGGCTAATGCCCGTGCAAATCAGAAGCATATGTACAAACAGGCTTGTAACTCAGTGGCTGATTATGAATCGACTAAGTACACAGTGTAGGGGAATGAAAGACAGGTACTGTAGTGGGGATGTGATGTGCTGCAACACTACCACTATACAATATTCACTTAAAACTTTGCACTCGCCACTGTACGTTGCCCTATCATTCTAAATACATTATACTCTGAATTACAGAATCCTAAATTTCAAGTGCCAACATTCTGGAATTATTTCAGAAATAATGACAAATTATTTCCCATACATTATTAATCAGTAATAGCAGGTGTTTGGTGGTGGGTGTCAGGGTTTGTGTTAGTGGGGTTCTAAGTTTTTGACAGAAAGCTGCTGCTGCCTTCAGAGTGCGTGTAATTACCTCATCATCCTCCAGGCGGCGCTGTGTGTCTGTGATGAACTTGATGTACTGGCTGGTGAGAGTCATCAGCTCACTATAGCGGGTTCTCAGAGTAACATACTGAAAGAAATTTAGTAGTACAGAACACTTAACAGTACATCTAACTGTAAAGTGTGTGTTTTTTCTTACAATGCTGCTCAGATTTCATTAATACACAACTGACTTCCCAGGGTTTCTGTAAATCATATTTAAAGTCTGCACAATCAAAAACAAGATCTGTTTTAGATCAAAGCATTTTATCACAACAATGTTAAAAAGATAAATCATTAAAACAGTGTGTAGGTTTTAATGATTTTATACTGATCCACTCAACCAATTGCCTGGACATGATGTGTGTCCATGTCTCTGCTCTTTGCAGCTTATGTACTATTCACTTTTAACATAAGAATATCTGACAAAGGCAGCAGCATCTGAGATGACACTGCATGAATGTCTTGTAAAACCTACCTCTTGGATGATATTATCGGATGCACACTCCATTTTGGTTTTCTTTAAAGGAGATGCTATGGGATCCTGCAGTGCTTTGTAAGTCACAACCTGAAGCTCATAGTCCTAAAACAAAAAAGAGATGGAAAAAGTTTAGTCAAGCCAAAAAGTTAATTTCTTATTTTTCACCATTCTGACCATATCTGCACATACCTTGACTGCATCAATATATGCCTTTGCATATTTCTGGCAATCTTCAACCTTGTCCTTATTTTTCTCAATCTCTTCCAGGAGTTTCTGTACAGATGAATAAAAATATGAAATTCTGAAAAAAAGACTATTGTTTGCAGGCTATTCACTTTCTGTTTTTACATTTTCACAATGTATTTTGTTCTACAACCTCTCTATGGAGAAGAAAAGTGACAACTAGCGCCCTTCTGGTTATTGTTGAGAAAATCCTTATCCATGTTTCCATTCACAAGTACATAGTTATTTATTTTTACATGAACTTTAGTGGAAACTCAATTTCATCCAAGCAAGTTATTACAATCAATGAAGGAAAACTGTTTGTATGAGGAAATGCTGTCCTTCTCATGTTTGATTCAATGTACTCTTCCTTACTGAGCCAATATACAGTATTACCACCAGAGGGCGATGTGATGCCTCTTCCTCTCCATACCCCACACAGCTTATTCCTCTCTGGACCTACAATACCTTCTCCTGTGCCAGCTGCTCCTTGAGAGCCTTGCTGTCACCAATAGGCACAGCTTGGATTTTCTCCTGTCTCTGCTTCGCTTCGCCGAGCCAGCGGATGAGCCACTCGTAGCTTTCGCGGTACGAGTGCATCTGGCGGCCCAGGAGGTCGAGCTCTCGCTGTCTCAGGTCGATCTGGGCGAACACGGCCTGCCAGCGCTCCAGCAGGCCGTTGACCAGCAGGCGGTAGTGCTCCAGCTCAGAGTCACGCTCGCTGTGGACTCGTGTCATCTTGTCGTTGATAGTCGTTGCCCGCTTCAGCTCGTCCTGCAGGCGGTCAAACACTACCTGGTCGGCCTCTGCCTCACTACGCATTTTCTGTCAGAGAGAGAAGAGAGGATGAGAGAGAAAGAGAAAGAGAGAGAACAACATTACTGCTTGATGCAGACCCCCTGCATATAACAGTGTTGCGGTCCTGTATAGCTCAATGGAAACAGCATGGCACTAACACTGCCAGGGTTAAGGGTTCAAATCCCATTGAGGATGCCAATGCTAAAATATATACACATATGGTAAAGTCCTCGGGATAAAGGCATCCACCAAATATGTGGATGCACACATTGTGATGCTCAGTACATTTTTCCCTGAAAGAGTAAATACCTTTAGCTGACTGCGGTAGTTCTCCACCTCCTTTTCGTCTGTTGGCACCTTGTTAACATCACGCAGACGAGTCTCATAATTCTTCAGTGTGTCCTCAGCGTCTTTGGTGCTTCGGATCACCACATCAATGGTCTTCAGCCTGAAGGTAAGAGGTACAACACTGTAGCAAAGTCGAAACCACACTTTGCAAATCCATCAATAAGCAGAGTTGGGACAAAGTCAACTTTGCCCAAGCCCCAAGTCAGTCTCAAATCTTGATGCACAAGTCTCAAGTCCCAAGTTTTAATGTAGAACTAGAATCCTATAATCCTAGAAATATCTAGGATTTCCAATGCAATATGGTTTTAATAGGATAAAAACTTGGTAAGCGCATCATGAGTTTGAATTCTATAATCAGTTTCAATTTCAATCAGTTCAATCATTCCATACAAATTCAGAAAACAGAATTTAAATTCAGTCGTGGTGGTGGAACAAATCTCATCACTTTCAATCTGAGTCATTTACATAAACACAAGATCTTTTGTCGAGACTTTAGAAACCTTTTCAAGTCATCAAAGTACAAGTCAAAGTCAAGTCCCAAGTCACCAGAACCCGAGTCAAGTCAAGCCTCAAGTCTTCTCTTCATGCATCAAGTCAAGTCTCAAGCACTTCAAATCGCGACACGAGTCTGACT
This sequence comes from Centroberyx affinis, assembly GCF_046629955.1. Lineage (NCBI taxonomy): Eukaryota > Metazoa > Chordata > Actinopteri > Beryciformes > Berycidae > Centroberyx > Centroberyx affinis. The sequence goes on along the minus strand of NW_027280910.1, from coordinate 48,158 downwards.
GATGTCCAAGTCATGTGGCTCGAGTCCCCCCCTCTATCAAGTATTCATCCTATTAACATGACTGGTCACTGTGGTCAGGATGAGGCTTACTTGTCCAGGTAGACGGAGGAAAGGCCGTAGACGTGGTCCATCTTCCTCAGAGTGACGTCCAGCTCAGAGCGGAGCACCGGGGCGGAGCTGGACTGCTGGGGAGAGGCCAGCACCTCCTCCGTCTTCTCAGCTATGGAGTTCAGGTCTTTCTTCAAACCCTCTAACTCTGACTGCACTTTCTGCCATCGAGAAAAAAGGGAGATGATTTGTTGAACAAATATTCAGTATCACTAATAAAGCCAGTAATATCCATACACAATAAACTCGCTTTTCAGCATACAACGGCATATATTATGTAGAAATGTGAGAATGAAAGTATGAAAATAGTATGGATTACAGCATCAAAAGTATGCGCAACAGCAGAACTTACGAACTTACTTGCAATATATAACATAGGAAAAGGACAATATGAGGAAAAATGTATGTGAAAAATTACAGCATGAATACATGGAATGTGCTCATATTCACGTGTCAACAGAGGTTCCATATAGATGTGCAGAAAGTGTCTGGGCGGGTATATTCACTTTACAGATGTAGATGCACATCTGTACTCCAGATGGAGGCACCATGTGTACAGGAAAAGTAATGATGTGCCAGGCACATGTGCACTGATGTCTGTTCTCATTATCACTATCACAATCAGAATCAGTTGAGGCAATCTTGTCGCAATCTTGGCCCCAAAAAGCACAGTCACTTTAGATTAAAATACAGCTGCTGGTGGCGATTATGGGGTTCAAGACCTAATGGTAATGTCGTGGATTTCAAGGGGTGTAGAGCTGAATGGATATGGTTAAAGGTTAGACTACGGCAGGCCATAGTTTCATAGTGGCTATAATTGGCCATGTTTTGACAGATTTGAATGATTTTGGTATGCATGTTCCAGATAGAGAGCCTAAAGAGTTCATCAAGTTTCATAGTGACTTTGCTTGATCCTTATGCTTAGCATGGCATATTGAAAAGCCAGGCCAACGAGGTAGGAAGAGATGTTAAAAATGTGTTTTCCAAATAATTCAAAATGGCAGATATGGGTCCAATTGGCAAAGTTGTAGCGCAAGTCCAGCTGGATATGCGTACCAAGTTTAGTGTAAATCAGACTTTTTGGGGAGTTATGGCCTTTTAAAGCTGATAATGTGTTATAGCACAACCATCTGGCCAATTGAGATCATATTTCTTGTACATTACCATTTGCTCTGCGGTCTTCAGAGCGCAGGCTTTGAGAGGCTCCCTGTCCACAGGCTGCCGGAGGCGTGTGACCGTTCGAGTCTCACAGCCCTCCAGCCGCAGACGAAGGTCCTTGATCTTGCTCAGGTAGGTCTTACACACAGACTCGTCTTGCTCTCCTGGACGGGTCGGGGAAAGATGATTATGTGTTTAAGTCAGGTTCCTCACTACTTAAGATATCTCTTGTAAGATTAATAGAAGTATAAATGAAGAGTTTCATTTTAAAATGAGATGAGAGAAAATGTCTACTTTGACAAAACAACTGCACGAAAAAGCCATGGCATATTACCAAAGTTATTAGCTTTATTGAGATCTTATTAATTAATTAATTATCTAACAGTGACATTTTAGAGAATGTAATCACCGATATGGTGGTAAAGTGTTTTAGAATGAAACCCTTCAAATATAGAACTTCTGTAAATCACTTTAAATCATCTGGAAAAAATCAAGTTATTAATTTGGTTAAAACGCTTCAGTACAATTACTCTGTGATTTGTGAGTGTTTCTGCATCTCATAGCACATTAGTATCATTTGTATTACTGGCATACTGTAGTACTGCAAACAACAAACTCACTGCTTCATGCATAATTGGTTCCACATTGATTATCCTTTGATTGATTAATTAATTAATTGATTGATAGTGATTCTGAAAACCTACTCAACACAAACAACACACTCATGCACATAGAGGAGAATGCAATGACAAGTGACGTTAGGAGGAAAACTAGAATCAATAAGGATGATTTAGATGATTAAGTTGATGAAGTGAAAACAAACACGACAGCACAACAGCCTCAGCTGCACACACAGTCCTTCGTTCAGCCAATCAGAAGCTACTACATCTGGTACTACAACCAAAGCACCTTACCTCCCACAGGCGCCACATAGCCTGTAATGTGAATTCAACAGTCAACAACAACTTACAGACAAATGGCCACGACTGAATCTCACAACAGATGCCTGACAAATGATTTCATGACAAAATGTATGTGTCCAACATAAAATAAAATGCATGTGTCCAACAACGAATATCTGTTTCAGGCCACAGTATTCATGTGTTGGTGATGAAAAAATGAATGAAGGGAAAATAACTCTTGCAAAGAAACAGTATTTCTTTCATCAGACAGTACACACCTTGCTCCACGTTGCTGACCAGTGTGTTGTAGTGCTGGTTGGACCTGTTGTAGCCGGCCTCCACCTGCATACGGTCCTCCGCTCCAAACAGCTGAGAGTCCTGGCTGTCTCTCAGGAAGTCTTGGTAGTGCAGCTCCAGGTTCCTCAGCGCCAGCCGGTACTCATCCACCTTCAGGGTCTTAAACTGCGGGGATACAGAGGAGAAGGACAAGGTGAGGAGAGGGGAGGGAGGAGGGAGGAGGGAGCCTGTCTGACTAGATCTAGATCAACAGACTTGTTTTGGGAAAGACCCTGACATTAAGATGAGCTAACTTCTCTTCCCTCTATTTCAAATCAAATGGAGAGTAATTTTTATTAAGGAAGGTTTGATTTTTATGTTTATCTAATTTGCTCATTATGGGCATGGGGCAAATTATTATGACTACAGGTAGGAACACTTTGTTTAACTACTGTTCACTTAGCGGAATAATAATATTAAATTCTTATTATTAGGAAAGGTTATTAGGTTTATTACAGTGATTTTATACCAGCTGAGAAGCATTGTTAGACACGATGTAAGCCTCTCGTAGCTTGTGGCTTTTTCTCTAATATTTTTCTTCTGTGTTGTTACCATGGTGATGTTCCAGGTGTTGATGATGTGGATGTCTCTCATCAGGTATTGCCATGACAGCAAACTCTTCATGTCCACATGCATCGTCTGCCACAGCGTCAGCAGCCTCTGGAGGTTCCCGTCCAGCCTGAGGAAGGCAAAGTAGAGATTAGTGCACTGTCTGTGTGTGTGTGTGTGTGTGTGTGTGTTTTTTATTCAATCAATTAAAAATGTAGAATTTGTATTCCATTTGTTAATGACATACTATAGAAATGTGACAACACTTTCACATCAAAAGTTCATGGATAGTATACAGTACATTCTCTAATTGGGATAATTGCTAGTGAAATTAAATTATTGGAGACCCCCTCAAACTCTCCTCAAGGACCCCTGGGAGTCACCGGACTCGGGTTTAGCTCACCCGGCAACACTGTTGACAGCCTCCTTATTGGTGGGGGGAACCAGGAAGCAGATGGAAGGCACCATTGCCTCGCTGCCTTTGTCATTCAGCACCCTCCACTTGTAGGGCTGGGAGTTGTTCAGCAGAGCGCACTCATCTCCTCTGTGAACTGTGATCTGGAACAAGACAGAAAATAGAGACACATGTCTGACCGGCCTGATAGTCCTCACCCTTTTCAGAAATTAGGTTTTCTCAGTTTTTTGTCTTTCACAAACAATGAAACATGGGAAAAGAGAATTTAACAATTTAACAGTCAGCATAATTGAATGTCACGCATGTCTCCAGTTATCCTGTTTATGTCCAAAAATGTATTTAATGTAATTAGAAAAATGCAGTTGGTGAATTGGACATTTCATGGACATTTTATGGACACAATTAACAACAATGAACAGCGGTACGAATTCTCTCCTGCTTACCTCCATCTGTTTGAAGTCGCAGACAGCTTGGATAGGCAGCTTGCCCTTTATGGGGGCAGCAGGGTTACGTGGTTTCAGCTGGACGACGGTCTTGGCCCTGCGGTTCAGGCCTTCCAGGTGGGTTTTGAACTCTTTCAGTTGCTCCTTCTCATCCTGCGAAGATCACAGTAAGAATAGAATGTGGAGTAAATCAAAATTAATACACAAAAATAATGCATTCTATGGTAATTCATACAAAATTGTTAATATGTAATATATATATATTCAGGAGACCTTTAATATATTGTTAAAGCTGCAATAGGTACGATTTTTATGTCAAAATACACCCGTCTTATCAGCCTAATTTACTAGCTCCAATCCTACCAGCCAATCAGATGTAACTATCCCTGGTTCTACATAAAGTAACAATATGCTGATATTACTTTTGATGTTTGTAACGTAACAGTGAATGAACCTACAGCTGCGTCCTGTAGCAGGTCTTCAAGCCGTGTGACGGTGATGGAGCGGTCGCATGTGTACTTCCTCTTCATCGTGTCGTGCATCTTTTTCATCTTCTCCTCTGCCTCCTTCACATCTGAGAAAAACTACATGGAAAAAAGTGGAGAAATTAAATGCATCATTTGGACTTCAGCATTTATTTCTTTGTACAAAATGTACAAGCAGCAATGGTAAGACAAATGCTAAAGAGTAAAAGATTCACTGATGTACAATGACCAAAGAAAAAGCCTGAACGGTGCTTGGAGAAATAACCCAACAAAGTGTGATAAAGTCTAGGAGAATGCATGAGTGAACATACCTGGAAGTAGGCAGTATTTTCTTTCAGGTGGGACTCGATGCAGCAGCACAGCTGAAGGAGCCAGCTCCACTGGGTCTGCAGCGCTGCAGTGAAGGCCTGGGACAGAGGAGCAGAGACAGTTATTATACATTGCGCTAAAACACTATTAAACAAAAGACCAATAAATTGTAACTGAAGCAAAACAAAAAATCATAGCTTCAAGGACTGATGAGGAAGATAAGTTGTTATGCATTCGAAAAACTCCACTTTTAAAAACAATATAGACAAGACAAACACATTTTAAATTCATAATCCATGACATTTTCATATAAACACATTTCAGTTTTGCTACTCTCTATTGCCAACACTGCATAAACAAAAGAATGAATTTCCACTTTAACTGAGGTTGCAAATGCTGCGTATAATTGTGCTGTCAAAGTACAGTGAATGAGTTCCTGCCTGTTCTAAAACGCTTCACTATTACAAATAAATTAGAATCTAATCTTACCTCTACAGTCTTCGTGGCAGGGTGCCCGTCCCTCAGCAGCTTGTCTCCTGTGGCCTGGACAATGTTTACCTTCTTCTCCCTCAGCTCCAGGTCTCTCATCAAACCCTGCTCCACAACAACAACATATATGCCATTATATTATTATTTATCACCAGATAATGATGTGGGTAAGCTCAACAGCATCATCAGTTCAATGCATTATACCATAACAGTGTTTATGTACCGAGTAGTTGTCTTTCTTGGCTGTCATGTTGGTGTTGCGCTCGCTCCAGTCGTAGTTCACCTCCTCCTCCTCTTTCTCATTCAGCCACATCAGCTCTTTTGTTGCTGCAGTGACGAAGGCGTGGAGCTGGTCCAGGTAGCGCAGACGGGTCTTAGAGGCATTCTGCAAGGATGCAAGATGACAAAGTGGACGACAGATGAGTTTATGAGGGACTGGATGATTGGTTCAAACACAAATAAGATTTGTGATGCAACTGCAAAGCCTCTTTTTGGTGCTCAGCTTGAAAAACAAATAAACTGTGCCTTTATTCAGCAGTCATGTTTCAACTGTACAGCCTTCATGAGCATGCTGTATTAGTGACACATGTTCATTGTGTCTGCTCAACACAGACACAGTTTACTGACCTTTTTAAGAGGACTTTACAATCTCTTTAGACTTTTGCAGCTAACTTTCTCTGTTTAGCACCTCCAGCCTCTATTTGTAACTTACCAGCAGCTTTCCATACTGCAGCTCCAGCTTTCCCAGATAGTCGCGGTATGCAGCTTTACTGGCAGGCGAGATCTGACTCTGGATCGAAGGAAAGGTAAGAGACATAAACATGTCAGTCAAATAATATTCCATGCTAATCCATGAGAAAATCACTGTGTCTAATCAACCCTAAAGTGATCAGTGATCACTTTATTTTGCTGATGACACCCAGATTTCCCTTGGGGATGAATAAAGTATCTATTTGCCTCTATGTAAAGTATCATGCATTTCGACTGAGCGTACCTCATCCGCCTTCGCCCTCTCGATCTTGGAGCGGAACTCCTCCACAGACTGGTGCAGGCCGCGGTGGCTGCCAAGCTGGGATTCGACGGTGGGCAGGTCGGAGCCCCACTCCCCCTGGTCCACCCGCCGCTGGTTCTCCTCCACCCAGCCCAGCAGGTCCTGGATGTAGCGCAGGGTGACCTCGTCCAGCTCGGGCCTCACCCTCATGGGGGCCTGCTGCAGGATCTGGACGGTGTGGGTCTGAGTCATGGGGATCTGGGACATGGTCACGCCCGACTTGAGCCGCAGGTTGTACTCGCTCCGGAGGTTCACCAGCCGCTCGTGGAGACGGTACACTCTAGAGACAGAATCAGCGTAACAATACAGTGTGTCAATCGATGTGACTGGAAGTTAGTTGTTTTACTTTTTGCAATTAAGGTGAAAGAAACAACATGTAGCGTGAGTTGGACTAAGATGTTCATTCCGGACCTGCGATACATCTGCTCAGCCTGAAGGTGGCGTCCGTCTTTGAGCAGCTGAACATCATTGAAGAGGAATCGGATCATTCCTTCTGCCTTTTCCAGGTCTGCCTCTACCTCTGCTGTGTGCTGGGCAGGTTTCCCTGAACTCAGCATCCTCACATCCTGCGGCATGGACAAAAAAAAAATGACAGTTTTGCATGTGGTTATGATGGCTGTAATGATTTATTTAATGAGTTTTGGTCTGTCTAATATGGTCTGTCAGAAAGTCTTGAAGAGTTTGACTTGTAGATTAACACTAATCTTTGGAGGCCATCATAAGTCAGCATACAGATCTAGTTGACTCAAACATTAAATGGAACAATTTGCATCCTCAAAATACATGTAGCACTCATCTGTAACTGTCACATACTGTCAACCCTTGTATCAAAAGCTTAGATAATACATTTTAGAGAAAAAACATATCTTCAATCTAATAAATCACCATGTCTACTAGCAGTAGGGTATCAGTGTTTCAATAGGGGGTGCAATGGGGCAAGTATAGATTGGTCCTTAAGCTAAACTGATATCTGATGTCTGATGTCTGACTCATATGTGATCACACAAACTACTTTACTGTAGTTCATTCAGTCATAGTATTTAGTGAGGAATCCTGGGAAGGCTAGCTGAGCATGCATGCTCTTTCTCAAAAATGCTCTGGTTATTTTGTTTTTCTTCTATTTTTTTCACCACAGGTTTGAGTCTCACCGTCTGCAGCAGAGTCTCCACCTGGTTGAGCTGCTCCTCACACACACCCGACTCCATCTGGACCTTACTGACAATCCTCTGGAGACGCTCCAGCCTGCAGCAGGGGAGGGGGTGGGGGTGGAGGTGGGGAGGTCAGAGGTCACACATCAGTTTAGACAAGACACACTACCAGATTATCCAGTTAGTTTCCAGGCAAGTATTTTGCTTTGTTATTATGAATTAACAAGATAACTCATAACATGATAAACTGTTCAGAGGGAAAAGTAAAAGTGGTTAAATGTTGCTATAAGTATCTTGGTGAATTCAATGAAAGTCTATATTCTTCAAAACTATATAAAACACAGTATATAAACATCTAATATTTTTTCTTCAGTACAACTTTTTAGGAAAGAGTTAAGTGAAAAAAGTACTTACTCCGTTTTCTGGCGGAATAAATACTTTAATGCGTAGCCTTGATGCAAAAAGGCCATGATGGAGGCTACTCCTTTTAAAGCTCTATCTGTCCACTAATACAGAGTTGATATGTTGAACAGTGTCCACAGTAGTTCCTCAAGTCTTGTGATATGAAAGACCAACCCTCCTAACAGCTACACCCTGCTTGCTTGTGATTATGAAAACAACTTTTTCAATAACTATCAAATGACTATATTTTTGAAAGCTCTTTGCCATGGCAATGGTACAGTCATCATGTGGTTGCCCTGGACCTGGTTTTTACTTCCACCCCACAATGCCGACTCAGTTTTACTTTTTACCAAAGTGGACTTCATCATTAGGAAATGAGTCACCAACAGGATCACATATCACGCATCAGTTGTGTGATGATTCATTTTGGATGGGGTTTTTTTTTATGCCCTGTGGTTATTTGCCAGTATTTCTAATAAATAACTCAGTTTGCTTTGGCAACAGAGAGCATGTCATATGATTTGGCCCTCTTACCTCTCAAATTCTGTCCTGAGGAGACGCTCTCTCTCCAGGATGGCCACATGCAGACGGCCCCATTCCTTCTCCACATCGAGGGGATGGTAGCTTGGTGGCACTTTGACATGGCCCGCCTGGACCGCACCCTGCAGGACAGCACACAGACACAGATGACTTTGATTTTCTTAAATAATGGATACGTCATCACAACCACTTTAATTGTCAAGTATAATAAATACACTGGTATTTGTCTTGATGACATTGGTGCAAAGACATTCACTACTTAAAGGGATTCTCAGTACTTCAGAACCTGACATCCAGTGCAAAGTGGCCGTTATCCTATGACCAGTAGACTATACATGTATATTTACTCATATCTACTTAGTTTATCTACTTAATTTTAGTATTTACTCATACCTACATATACAACAAATGTTTCATATTTAGTGATCCATATTTAAGTAAACAATTGAGGCTGTTAAAATAATTTGTAACAACTATAAGTAAACCCATGTTTACATAACTGTCTGTATTCTACTTTATTACTTCTGTTTTATTGTTTTATTTTCTCTACTACTTTATAGTGGCTTTGTATATTCTAGTTGTGTGCTTATATTGTATTTCCTTTTCCCTGCTGAATCCTAGTACTTTTGCTGCTGCAACAACCTAATTTCCCCATGGGGATCAGTAAATTTTAGTTTATCTAATCTTAATTTATCTAATCTTATCTGACTCTACAGATATACTTTCACCCTTCATGACTGACAGAATGCAGTTTTACTGGAACTAAGCAGAGAACGCTCACCTCAAAAGACTTGTAGATGTGTTTGGAGCGGTTCTTATCTGCCTCCTTTGCAGGAAGCTCTGTTTCCTTGAACTTCAGAAACTGACGCCAAAGAACCTGCAGATCAGGGATAAATTGCTTCATGTCACATCAATCAAAATATAAGACATAGGCCTATACTTTTATCTATGATGTTAGTAGAAAGACATGACCCATTATTGCTGACCAGGTCCACCTATTCAATCCCACATCCGCTCACCTCAATCTCCTCATAGCTGGTGGGGAACTTTCTCTCCTCGAAGACGAGGATGTGGTGTCTGATCCACTGCAGCAGCATGGTGACCAGCTCATAGTACTCCTGCCAGCGCAGCTCCAGCTCCTGACGGACAGATGCAGATAGAGACACAGATAGAGAAGTTTAACTTGAGGACAGAAACCGACACACAGTTACAGAGACAGAATCATTGTTTCTACACATTTTCTTTAAAGATTGGTGGATTGGTGAGTTGAAAGATGGTTCAAATCTTCTTTGGTATTTTGGTGTGATTGTGTTCTTTCTGTGCAGACTGGTGATACAGATGTTGGAGTTATTGGCCCTTCTCTAGTCTTTACGGTGGCCTAGAGGGAAAGACAAAGCGATGAAGAGGAGGAGGAAGACTCACATTGGCTTTGACACCATCCTGGACGTCTGGCACCCTGGGCATGGCATCATACAGAGAGGAGACGTATGTGATGATGGATTTTTCATCTGGGTGGGGCACATCCACATCTACACAGAGAAGAAAAATCATTTTGTTGTTACAGTTCAGTTGCCTGATGACGGTCACATAGACCAAAACATTGCTTTTTAATAAATATAACTTATTAGCAAGTGAAGACAGTGTGTGGGTGCTAGTCAGTGCTAATTGGTAATTGGGACACTGAGGTTCAAGTTCAAGTTCAAGTCTGTTTATTTGTCATATACCCAGCCTACAGAGGGTTAACAGTGCAATGAAGTGCTTGTATGCTGGGTCCTCTCAGTATAAAAAGAATAGTAACATATATTCACAAAGATAAACAAAGAATTAAAATAAATAAAAGAATCAATCAATCAAAAGAATCAATTAAAAATAGGAAAACGCAAGTTAGGCGGAAAGAAATTTTAAAAAGCATAAGAAAATAATACTGTAGTGCAAAGTGACGTAATGCAAAGTGACATAATGTGACATAAAGCGTCACAGTGTTGTAAACCATGGCGCAGCGGACAGATGTCTAACTGAAACAATCTTCTGGAATCTTCCTTTATCTGTTTGGTTTACTAATATGTGAATTTGTATGTTAACTGCATTGTCATCTGAGTGGGAAAAGTGAACAAAAACACACTTCCCTCCCCTCTAAAACTCCTGTTTAAGAGCCTCTGAACAAGGCACTTCACTCCCTACTGCTGCAGTGAAGCTAGTCAGCGGCCAACATCAGAAGATGGTGTGACTGTGTGTAACTTTATGAGTGTGAAGCAGGTTGCTGCTGGAAAAGAGAATGCCTGCAGACTCAAGTATTCCCGGGTAACAGTAAATTATTCAGGGTGGCAGTGAAAGTGCTCGATGCGCCTCCTCACCCTCGGGGTCCAGCAGTCTGGTGACACCCAGGTCTCTCTCTGCCACACTGAAGGCCTGCTCCAGGTTCTCCTGGTTGGTCTGCCGGTACACCTTACTCATATCAATCAGAGTGGGCCTGGGGACAGAAGAAAACAGTCAGTGGAAGTGGGTAATTACTCTGTAATTACTGTGTCTGTCAATCACCTTCAGAGAGGAGTCAGATTAAGGATTTTTTTACCTCAACATCGGGGAAAAATGAGTATGAAGGTCGAAAATGTCAGTGATAAAGATACTCATCTCATCAATTATCATCTGGTATTTTCCCCTACTTCTGAGTCTGTGATTACATGATTTATTTTAATTTTTCACCTTCCAGCGATCATTTTCACTCCTATTAGATGTTGCTAGAGGCAGTTTGATCATGAGCAGTTTGCCTCTCCAAGAGAGAGCGTGATAACAGACTGGGCAGGCAAAAACAAGAGCATTCACTACCAGACAAGCTTAAAATTCCCCTTTCATTTTATACACAGAGAAAACAGACTTTCCTCGCACACTGCCAAGAAGGTAATTGCAGTCAAATAGCGTGCAGATACAAGCACAGAGCATCTCATAACTCTTAAGGGGATGCTGATCACAGGTAAGGGAATACCTTGGCTGTAATAAAAAATAAAGTAAAATGCATCTCATGCCCAGAAATACCAGAGAGAAAGATATCAGAAGACGAGGTACAACAGATATAACTTTGAAGACTTAGAATAGAAGTCATACACAGTTAAGAAAGCTTATCCCAAACACTTTTTAGAAACCGCTCATACACTTGCACCACTCTCTGTATGTAGTATTCTCCGTGGCCCCGGCTTGGTTCTCTCTCAACATAGCAGGCCTGTCTGTAGGAGAGCCTGTCCCGGCTCAGGTGAACGATGTGAGGCTCAGGTCCCGGGTCCTGCTCCCCGCTCTGCGACCCTCGGCTGGACCTGGCCTCGGGGCTGTGGGAGCCTCGCCCCGAGTCGAAGGATCTCTCGGCGGGGACGTCGTCACACAGCATGACCACCCGGTCCTCCAGGTCGCTGACGGAGCCCGCCACGCTGCTGGAGCCCGCCACGCTGCTGGAGGCGCTGTTCAGACGCCGCTTCGAGTGGAACTTCCTCTTGATCTTCAACATCGTAGCGACGGCCAAGGGTCGCTGGGTTTCCGAGTGGAGCGGAGCCCAAGATTTACATTTGTTTTGATCTTTTAACTGTGCAAAAACATCTCAGATACCAACTAATAAAAGTTCACATCCAGGAGACATGAAAAAAAATGTCAAAGTTACAGTAACTTATTGAGAACCATCTCATCCTGGCTCAAGTCCATTGGCAATTCCTTAAATCGTGTGTCCAAATCCTCTTCTTTCAGTTTAAATCAATCACTGGTGGGATTCAAAGCTGCAGCACTTTGCAGCTGTGAAGCTGTTAAAACTGTCCGTCCTCCTCTTCCTTCACCCAGAAAGAATCTAAGGCAGAATGGTTAGCGTACCTGTGTTTTGCTACAACCTGCCGAGCCTCCACTTCACATACCTGCAGGGCATCTTATTCTCAAATTAGTGTGATACACCCACACCCACAAAAAAAAAAAAAAGACACTCTCTGTCCTCACATCAAATGATGCCAACTTGAGCTGTACATGTTTTTCTTGTGTATTGCGGTGAGGGATCCTGCAGGGCGTGTTTGTCTGAGCAAACACAAAGACTTAAAAAACTATCACGGCCTCTTACAACAGATACAATGCTTTTCTCAGCTGACACTGATCCAAGTGTTATGTCAGAAAGTATGCCATTTTTAATCTAGGTGTAAATGATTGGTACAATGAATGAACTGAGGAGTCCACATCATTTACCAAGCCAGTGTTGACGTTTATCTTGATGATTTATGATGACTGATCTCCTGGTTGTCCTGACAAGTCCAACATACTGCTTTAAGACTCAAATATGAATCTGGCATTCCTATCTCCGAACTTCCTGCACTAAATAAAAAAAGTGGACTCTTAAAAATCCTTTTTTACAGTCTGTAAAATTAATGTCTTAGGGTGTTACAAGATCCCAAGTCCAGGCAAGCTTATCAAACCTTGAAATACCTCTGCATGGCTCAAAAAATGCTTTGGACTAGTTCTTTTAAGTAATAAATTATCTCCATTCACGACATGATCTGCCAATGCGACAAGTCTCCATCACATTCTTTCTTGGTCAGTCCTTTCTGTCATGGTCTAATACATGCAGTGCATGTTTTTTTTGCATGGGTGGCCCTAGTTTGAATCACACTCTACCCAAAACATCATTGCAATTTCAGTTTAGTTTAATGTACAACCAAATCTGGGTTATATGCTCTGCATCTTGCCCCTCTTTTTTCCAAAACATTACATATCAAAGGTGTGACCAGTCAGTCTCAAGTCTTGAGGCACAAGTCTCAAGTCAAGTCCCAAGTCTACATGTAGATTACCAAGTCAAGTCTGAGTCAAGTCCATGTCATTAATGCCAAGTCTCAAATCTAAATGTAGAACACAAGTCAGTTCAGAACAAATCAAGAGTCCAGTATCAATTTAATATCTTAAAGAAAACTAAATATCTAGGACTTTTCAATGCAATATGGTTTTAATAGGATAAAAACTTGGTAGGAGCATCATGAGATCATTTGATTTCTATAATCAGTTTCAACTTCAATAAATTCAATCATTCCATACAAATTTAAATTCAGTCATCTGCTGGAACAAATCTCATCACTTTCAATCTAAGTCATTTACACAAACACAAGATCTTTTGTCAAGACTTTAGAAACCTTTTCAAGTCATCAAAGAACAAGTCCAAGTGAAGTCCCAAGTCACCAGAACCCAAGTCAAGTCAAGTCTTCTTTTCATGCATCAAGTCAAGTCTCAAGCAACTCTTGTGACTCGAGTCCAAGTCATGTGACTCGAGTCCCCACCTCTGTTACGTATTATAAACGTAACAACTGAACCCTGAACCCTGTGCCATCTTGGTGCCACTCCCCCCCTCACCTGTGTTTGTGTATGATGCCGTTGAAGAGCTTGCCGTCCCTCCAGCTGGTGGTGAAGTTGTCGCAGCGCATGCCGTGGTATCCCTCCACCATCCTCTGAGACCACAGCAGCAGCTTCTCCTTGGCCGTCATGTCGTCCGACTGGCCGTTCACCTGAATGTCGGAGATCTGGGACGGGGGAAGGTGCAACTCGTTAGAGATATAGAGAACAAATTAAGCAGACGATTAAGGTTTCAACTAGAGGCTTATAAACTGTTTTTTTTACCCAGAGGCTTTTTATCTTGTTTTTTATGTCTTTGTCCTTAGGAGAATTTTTATCTTGCTTTTTATGTGTCCTTGCTCTTTTTTTTCCCCCTGTTTCTTATGTGTTTTTTGCCTGAATGATGTGAGGCTCATGATCAAGAATTCCAATTAATTTTTATGTAAATGGAAAATAAACTTGAAACTTTAGGGGGAAAGAGCTGACATTAGGGCGGTTGACAAATAAAAACAAGCCATGAACAGAGCTCAATTCTTCCGAAATGCTACCATAAATAGTGGTATACATATTAAATAAGTTTTTATGGTTAAAGTAGTTTTCATAGTGGCATAAACTCTGCTTTGGTATATTCATGATGAAGGATTCAGGATGAAGTGTTGGTTGAGGGGCAGGAAAACTTTTTCCAGTATGCCCGCTGATTTCTTCCAGACTTGAGATGAGTCACATTCTAAACCTCAAATAACCACCACCAGTTTTATTTGAAGGGCACATGAAATCCATTACACTTACTGTTTTGGAGAAAAACAAAAATACTTTATGATTATATAAAGGGTGAAACTGAAATCATATGAGTGAAAACTTCTGTGAGTTGCTGATTTTTTTTACGAAGGTAAAATCTTCCAAGCCAAATCTTCCTGTAAGTATTCTGGCAGCTGCAAACGAATGTTGGCGTCTTCGTGCTGCAGATTCTCCACAGGCAAATTCCTGTTTTTTAAGAGCTGGGAGGCAAAGCTATGAGTCACATCAACCATCTTGCTGAAAATCTCTCAGCAATTTATTTTTTTTCTCTTTAAAGAAGCTATTAAATACACAGGCGGCTTGAGCAACACAGAGGTGCTTTAAGGTGAACACCAACACTGTGTTGACATTAGTGAACTTGACATAAAAATTACACTCCTCTACTTTTGCAGGTGGTGAAAAGTCCTTATAGTTTTTGTTTTTATCTTCTTGACGTACCACGACAATCACAGGAAACTTGCTGAAAAGTCAGTTTAGTGTAGTTTTCTGTGCCTGATAGCTGACTTGTCTGTTTGAATTGTCCTGATGCAGGAAACCCCACCCATTCAAGACTCCAGTCAGGCTAAAATAAATTATTTGCAAGCACTATTTGAGCTACAGTATCATTACTTGTGATGCATCCAGAGACGAGAATCTCAGTTCCTCAGTTCCCCAGCAAAAACGCCCAAAAACTGAAGAAACCATATATTTAGGTGCAGATGATGCATTGAGGAAGTGTTGCAGTTGAGAAATTTTGTTGGCTCATACTGGAACAGACAGGGCTTTATTACCACAAAACAGTATTTTCAATGTTTTTGGGTGCGCTGATGAGTCATAGAGGCACTAATAATTTCTCTTACAGGGTTTTGTTTTTGTTTTTTTGCAGGAAAGGGTGGAGGAGGGAAAAAGAGGACAAACCTTCCCTCAATCTGTTTCCCCTCCAGAAGGGAAACCCCACTGCGATGTACGTGGGCACAAAGTGACTCAGACAACCGAGTGGAAACCGGACCGCCGCCCTCGCAGTCCCAGTCCACTTTTAAAAAATCTGGAGAGATTCCTGCCTCCTTCCCTGTCACGCAGCAGCAGGCCCATTATTCAAACCAGTCACCTGTTTGTCTGTAAACTGGAAGCTGCACCGGGGGAGCTCAGAGGAAATCCACCATTGTTTATGCTGGCTACCATGTGCCCCCACAAAGAGGTTATGACTTTGTTTTGAACAAATAATTGCCACCAGATGACTAAGCGCGTCTACATGGTGAGAGTTTTTAAGTTTTTGCACTTGGACAGCTGGAAAAATGTCCACTTTAATGAGTCATTTACTATTGAATTCAGTTTTTTATTGCTCTCAAAGTAAGTCAAAAAAAAGGATGATTTCTCTTGCTTCTAATAAAGTTTGTGAGTGGCGAGCTGTCGCGCCCACGTCTCCTCCCAACTTTCTCATGGGAATCACTGAGTCACACAGGACAAGGACGGGATGCCAGATCCACATCCCAGCAAAACCATCATACCCATTATAGCATCAAAGAATCTCCCTGTCCTCCCTCTCTTTTTCCACAATCTAAAAAAACCATCTGCTGAACGAATATCCAAACACGCCTCTCCCAATCTGTGGATACTTTCCTCCAAAAGTGCCTCGGTGACCCAAAATGACCCCGCCAGATTTAGTGCCACACTCAACCCGCTGAGCCTCCCAGGACCACAGAACAGGATGCACAAGAACCGAAAAAAGTCTTTGAAAGTCCAATTTAAATGAGAAAATCGATCGCTTTTTTCATTGTTTAGTCTTTGTGCACTCAAGAGCAGGGGAAGTGGTGGTAGTTGTGTATAAAGAGCTTAAGTGCTGCCAAATGTTCAATAAAGCCCATTTGAAATGATTGGCTGCTGGACTCACACTGTAACTGCTGTGTCAACATCAGGCTGAACTGAAGCTGATTAGTGAGTCCAAACAAGGAACACTGCTCTGATTTTCCTTTACCACGACACGGAAGCTAATTCATCATAATGTAATGAACGTTAAACTGAACAAAATGCATGTTATTCAAACAGCGTCTATGTAATAAAGTGGTAATGTGCAGTTTAGAAGATAAACAGTGTGAAGTAGCTGTCATACCAGCTCACTTTAAATACACGCAAATCAAAAAGCAAAAACTGTGTTTCAGAAAATAATGACAGAGATTTCATTCTTAATGATTTCTTGATAGATTTGATTTGATCATTGCAAAAAAAATATTTTTGATGAAAGTCCACTGCCATAATTAAATTAATTTGAAATGAACTGATTCCAACAATGTGTCATACAGTACATTACCTGGAAGTGAAGGATGATGGTCCATATCAGCCCCAGGGTCAGCTTGGGGTTTCCATCTGCGATGTCATCATTCCTGATGTTGACCAGTTTGACCTGTGAGGATGATGAACTGATTTAGTTTGTGTATTTCACTTTATTTGCAGAGTGAAAATGCTAAAAAACAGGAGTTAAAAAACAGAAAGAGGAGAAAAAAAATAAAATTTGAGCCGATGTGTAGATGAGATAAAACCATCTCTCCTCAAAAGAAACAAAGAAGAAAATTGAATGACAGAAACTAAACAAAACAAAACTCACCAAGGAAGAAAACGGTTAAAATCAAAATGCTGCTATAATAAAAACAGATTGATGCATGAATAATCCCCTCATACTTTATTTAATAGGGACCGTGCATATTAATCAACATTTAAACCAAATGTAAATATACCAGATTTAGCTCAGATCGGGCTCATTTTCATCTTTCGTCCCTTAGCAGCTTGATGCCTACCTGTCTGTGTTTGAGGAAGTCCAGGGCGATCTGTACATTCTGCAGCTTGTGGAACCGCATCCGGCCCTTCTCCCGCGGCTGAAAGAAGACGAGAGAGACGGGAAGTGTCAGGAGGAGAAGACGCTCTGAACGGCCTGAACGGTCCGCAAAAACAGCAAGACCCCATGACCGAGGACAGGAGAGTTTCACATGTCCACACAACCACCCCTTTTTCCTATTTACAACAAGCAGCAGTACATCCATCCTCTCTGTCTTTACAGTCATGGTCTTGGAAACGAAAAATGAGAGCACAATGAATTTGAGGGTCTGACTCAAATTCGGTTGTGTCGTGATCACAGCACAAGTTCATTCGGGCCAGTCCTCCGCCTGGGATCTGGCTCTACTGCACATGACTCTGAAATGCATTGGAGATCCAGCCAAGATGTTTGTTGAAGGTGAATGCATGATGATGAATAATAAAACTAGAGTTCTCAGTGATTCTTCAGATCATCAGTCACATCCCTTGTTTTTTTAATCCCTGTGCCTGTTGTCCTGAAATGCCTTGCACTGTCCCGCGCCAACTGACTGATCGTGTGACGCTTAAAGAGATGACTGCACTATTTCATCGGGAACACAATCCATTCAAGCAGTTTCCCAGAAGGCCGAGCAGCGTTTTCTAAGCATCCGCAATGTCTATGTGTTTGCTGAAGTGCACAGGACACAATGACCTCAGGAGTGTGTTTTGGCCATTTACATGCATTGGTGCTACAAGTTATATAAGCTCTAAGCCAATCACAAGCTGTGCTGCAGTATTAGTCGAGATATTATTAGCTTGCAGTGATGGAACTTTGCCCTTTGCTTTCAATACAGTGAGTGAACCCAATACTTGCATCTCTTGTTTGACCCTAGACAACTGCAAAAAATCGCCATCTTAACAAGTCATTTAGTCTATTATTGAGTTCTAAATTCATAATTTTCTTAAAAGTGAAAATATCTGCCAATGGTGTTAGATAATTTCACTTGTTTCCAATGTTTCCAATCTTTAAATTTTGTAGAATAAAGTGTCATTTTCTTGATAGTAGCGCAATGCTCTGCCTTATTCTTCAACATACTGACACGCATTTCTAGAAAAATCCTGTTATCTCACCTCATTGGCAGAATTTTTCTCTTGGTTTAAGAAAAATAAGATTTGAAGGCTGAATATGAGACTAAGATGGACGTTGACAACTTTCACTGGGCGGGAATTTAGAGTTACATCAAATGAATGATGATATATTACTAATGTTACCCTTTTTGCTCTTTGTTGCTCACTAAGAATTCAATCTTCAAATTCATCTGAAACGCCTGCTCCACACTCTATATATACAGAAAAAGTACTTCCAACAAACAGTAACTGTATAATATGTAATAGCGCTACTTAACGAACCCCTTATCTCTTTACGTGACACTTGACCCTAAGAGGAGATTTCAGACTTTTTGCTGGCTCGTCGATAAAATGGAAGGAGCGGACGATGTTGACACAGAGAGGGACAGTACAGGGAGTGTGACTGACATCATGCACATCCCAGCAGCCACCTGGGGTAGTGACACATGCCACGCCCGAGGAGGCGGCTGGCCACGGTCCAGGCGCCACTCACCAACCGCACGTTCCTCACAACGTCACGTTCCCTCGGCTACACAGCAAGAGCATCGCAAGAGAAGAAGGCAGAGGCAAAGGGGGAAAGGTCAGGGCAAAGGTCAGCAGACAGGAATTAGATAAAAAGGAAAAACCAGGGGTCAAACAAGTCAGTGCAAAAAGGTTACGAGATGGAAGCAAATAATGAAAATTAGTGTTTTAAGGCTATGAAGTACATCACCGAAAAGGTGTGTTTCCCAAAAGACCGGTGCTAGGATAACTGAAGTAAAATAGTGCGCATAACTTCAGCATGTACTGAATTATCCACATATTATCTTTGAAGATTCAAGTTCAACACATGCAGGAGTGGTGACAAGAAATCCACCGGGCTGAACAGTATTAGACAAGACTCAGATTAACAATTACAGCAGTTTGAGTGCATTAGAAAAGTAGGTTGAACAGTAGGATGAACAGGGAAGCAAATGAAGTCAGTAGGACAGGGGGAGAGGGAAGAGGGGAGAGTAAGACAGGGTTTGGGACAGGAGGGGGGGGGGGGGGTCATAGCAGCAGCGGACGTCCTACCATCAGGAGGTCAGAGGTCACCGACACTCACCAGCGTCTCTCCGGAGAGCACCTCCAGCAGGGAGATGAGGTTGTGTCCATCTCTGAGGTCCTCGTACAGGTCGGTGATGTGCCGCTGGGCCTGAGGAGCGAAGAGGGGAGACAGTTTAGAGACCGGATCAGACAAAGGCGCCCGAGTGTTTCTGTGATCCTCCCTGATCCCTGCAAGGAAGGAGGGTTTCTCTAACAACTAGGTCACTTAGTCAATGCACCTGAATTTAGGGGTTGTCAAAAAATCTCCAGCTTAACAAGTCATTTAGTCTATTAGTGAGTCCTAAACTCGTAATTTTCTTAAAATAAGTGAAAAAATCTGCCACTGGGGTTCGATTATTTCACTTGTTTCCAATGCAAATCAACTTGTTTCAAGGATTTTCTAGTCAGGTGTCATTTTCTTGATAGCAGTGCAGTGATCTGCCTTATTCTGACTTGCTTCAAGATACTGACACTAATTTCTAGAAAATTGAAAAAAAAAAAAAAAAAAAAGTGAAACTGCATTGGAAACACTCTTTAGCTTGGAGTTATCTCACCTCACTGGCAGAATTTTTCTCTTGGTTTAAGAAAAATAAGATTTGAAGGCTGAATATGAGACTAAATTACTCGTTAAGATGGATCTTTTGCAGTTCTCAGTTCACATAAAATAAATATCCGTTGTTTGTGCCAGGACAAGAGTATTCAACCCGATAGAGTCAGGGTTCAGTCCTGAACTGAGTCAAGCCATCATGTCTGAAATCTGTAAATTCTCTGGATTATCCGTCGGTATCAAAAAGGAAAATCTGAATATCTTGAGTCACTTTTCACGTAACACGCCGAATCACCGCTATCGCACTCATTCATGATAGGAAACGCAACACTGCAATTACATCACCTTATCCACAGGACACCTGATAGCCTCAAGATTAATAATACACAAGGAATTTCACTAGGCACAGTCATATTTGGCTGAATTCCTTCACCCTCACCTGATAAAAGTAAATAAAGCAAACGTAAAAGGAGGGACCTAACCACACACAGTGAGTGATGGGGCTGCTGTCTGCCTTCTGCAGTCGCAACTAGGTCAAATATTGAGGTTCTGTTCAGACTTGTAACCATTAACTTAAGTATAGTTGTCTTTTTTGTACACCTAAAATTGCCAACAGGCTTTAACTGCTTTGTATTGGCTGGCAGTTTTACGTCTTATCCACAGACACTCCTCTGACATTTATCTAAGATTTTTTACTGTTGTAATGGTTTGATAGCACACACTAAAGGCTTGTTGCACTGCAGAAAGGCTCTAACAGCAATCAGGAAAGTGTCAAAGTGTTAAAATGGCGGGGGGAAAAAAGACAAGACAGGTTAGAAGCTGAGGAGCCCGGTCGAAGTGAGTGAGGGGGGGAAAAGACCAAAAAACACAGACATGCAGGCAGAAATGAATGTGTGTGTCCACTCAGCACTCTGCTCACAGACAGCACCTACCTCCGCTTTCCAGTGCTGATGGGAAAGGATGGGAAGACAGGATGAAGGATGGAAAGAAGAAACAGTTTGATGAGAGATAGGTATAAAACTCTACGCTTTCTTGTAGTGAGGTATGAGGGGAACAGAGGAAAGAAACACAAGGGACATGGACGTTGGTTTGATTTGACAGATGTAGACAAAGACGGAGGGACATTTTCTCTTTCTCATCATTCGCTTTGTTGTACAGTATCACTGGAACTATGGAAGAATATCTTCTAAATCAAAGTATTTGGGGGGTTTTTTCAGCATGTTTTTCTGCATGTTTTTCTGTCCACGACTAAATGTGCTGCAACTCTCTGGGTCAGGTCTTGATCGCAGTGGGATTGGCCTAGATAAAATGAAAGTTAAATAAAAGACAAGTCTAATTTTTAATTCTCCACAGTCTATAGTCATTTGTAAGACAGCAGATGGCAGTGTGTTTCTGGCCCGGCCTCACACAGCTCAATCCCATGACTTTGTTGTGACCATATCGGCCCAGAAAGCCTTGGGGGCTTCTGGAGCAGCGACCCACGCACGGCTGCTGGACCCAAATGAGAGGGATTTCCCGACAAAGGAATAACAACTGACGACAAAGCCTCCGAGTCCCGTAAACCAGGGGCCGATGTCAGAGGATACGAGACATTCCACACGGACTTTAGCACACTTCAGTTCCCGAGCGAAAAACAAGGACAGCAGTAAGACCGAGCCAACGCACTTCAGGAGGAGTCTGTTAAATATGGAGAGTAACAGGCTATTTTATTGTTGTCTGGTAAAAACACGCAGCTGTAATTTTGGTGTTTCGCTTTTTCTTTCTTGAATTGCATGTTTATATAGTTTGTTATGTGTTGAGCGAGTTCCATTGCCTTCAGGCCCCCGAAACCTGATATAACCCTATTATACAATTTCAAAAATACATGGGTATCAGTGAGAAAATGAGCATTATTTTCTTCTTTTCTTCTTGGGAGGGGGCATAACATAACTAGCACATGCCATTTGCTGGACGCTTTTATTCCAAACGGCTTACAGCAAACGACCACACCCTCGCAAGATAATTAAATTATAACCCCCCGTATCTCTCATGAATCGTATCTGTCACGAACATGATTCTGCCTCTTGGCTTCCAGTCATTATTAATCAAGTGAAACGTACCGAAAAGGAAAAATAAAAATCATTGGCGTGTGTCTCATTCTGCTCATGCACACTTACATCAGGAGGTTTGCCAATTATATGTAGGAAATGTTTAATTTTTAAGGGTAATGGGCCAAAAAGCTTGAGAAGCTTTGCCTTACAGACATTTTTAGCATGGGTGGCCCCACGCTCAGTGTAGGAGTTCAATCCTGGCTCTTCCTTTTCCACTGCAGAGCACCGAGAAGCCGGCCGGAGAGTCTGGAGCCCAGATGTGAAACCTGAGCGCGCCCGGCACTCCGGCGCTCCGGCGCTCAATGCCGCTGTTCCTGAGAGCCGGCTAAAGTGAGACCAGGTGCTCATGACTCACTCTCACACATGTGTACAGTTAACACAAATAACATGTGTGTCTTTTATTGTGCTGCGAAGCGACTCGTATGGATAATGTGTTTCACCTAGGTTTCTTTTCCGAAGGATTTCACTTCTTGGAGAGAGGTGTGGGCGTCAAAATGGATTCTGCTCTGCGTTCTCTTTCCAGTTCATCTGACGTTGCTTTCAAGCTATTTTTTTCCAGTGTGTGACTCTCTTTTAAATTAAATTGTCTAGTATCTCCTCAGTACACTTTTTTGCGTAATCCAAGGTATTGTAAACAGGAGGGATATGAAAGCAAATAACTAGAATTTGACTCAGCAGACGCATAGCCTGTAGGGTCATTTAAGGACATGCAGAGTCCCTTCCCTTTACCACCACTGCTTCCCATTGAGCTGCACTGTATGTCAAACTGCAGTGGCACTGAATATTGAAACGCTTTGAGTTTTATAACCTGCTCGCCGAATTGCACATTTACATTCAGTGTGAAAATAAGTATTGGTATGAGTGAGTGTTGTTGCGATGGGATCTTACCTTCATCAAGTGTTTGTTGACCCATTTTGTGAAAGTCTTTTTCTGGACTCGGTCCCGTTCATCTGTGGAGCCAGAGGGAGACATGGTTAAGGCAGAGGCTCCATTTAAGAAAGTGTACCACTGATGAGCTCCTACAGGGAAACATCACTCAATTTTAAAAATGTATATATGTTTTTCCTAGAGTCACGGATAATCCAATAAGTATTTGTGAACATGAACAACTTCGAGCAAGGCTACAAACCAGAGAACCAATGATGAACATGTGATGTCAACAGGTACAAAATCCAGACCCAAAATCCAGTTTCAACTAAAACTATCAAAAGAAAGAAAGGTGCCATATTTGTGAGGGGGGGAAACATGTTGGATACCTCTGACATCTTCAGCAGACAAGGAAAGCACCTCCAAAAGAACATGTTCCACCTTGCAACACTGTCCCAGCTTTGGGTTTGATTTCGTGGCCTGATTAGTCCAACCAGAAGTCTGTCAACACTTGTTTAAATGCGGGAAAGACTCTTGCTGGTCTCTTTATCACATACCAGCAGGTATACTGTATGTTGTGCAATGTTTGGAAGCAAGTCTGGAAAGATTAACTACCAGAGGGACTCTCTCCCCGCCTCCCTGTGACTCTGTAATAAGTGATGGGGGTATTTGTCAAAGACTGCAGCCTGTAAAGTGACGTATCAAAACAAGTGATGGCTGGAATCGAGGCCATGCAACTGTTTCCAAATCTTCAAGGAGAATTAAAGCCATCGCCCCTGATTTACTCATCTGTGACATGAGAAAAGGATTGATTGCAATATCTGGATAAGCTCTGAGATCAAAGCAGATGTTGTGTAAGAGAAGAAGTGATCAGATGGAGAAGGAACAAAGCAACCAAAGAAGAAGAAGAAGACGTCCCGAGGTGCCAACGGCCATTCCAGTGTGGCATTATGCCGATGACTCACATACACACTTGTGACTGTCCTCAGAGCACAGCCGTCTTAACAGAGAAGTGGAAATAAAACCCAATGAGAAGTGAGGAGTTGTACTATTTCATTAAGTCATGAACGCATCGTGTTAACAGTTAACAGAATCCTAGAAATGAAGGAGTGTTCTGGACAAAAAACCCTGAAATCCTGAAAAAAAAAAAACCTGTTGACACGCCAACATATTTCAGACTGTTATGTTGTCTGCACCAAACACTTCTCCTCCAACTAAGATAAATTAGAATCAAAGGCCAGATGGCGGCTGCACTTAACATTCCAAATCTCAATCCAGTGTAAAACATGAAAAAGAAAAGCAAACCATACTGATCCCTCTTATAAATAATGTTTTTGTTTGGTGGACTTGTGTAGCCTGGAGCTGCAAGACTGAGCTGTGGCTGCTGCCTTTCATCGTCAGTCAAAGAGACTTTCAAGATGAGGTGAGAGATATCAGGTCTCCTACAAGTACATTATTCTTCTTTGCAGTAGAGCTGCAGGACATTGACAAATCACACTGTCAGTCTTGTGCTGAATGTTGCAGCTGTGAGCATTTCTTTAGATGATCTTGTTTTTAGTGCTTAAAGCAAAACATTTTTGTGAAAATCCTTACAATCGTTAAGTTTGAATACTTTCTCCAACATGCAGCTCGACTTGTAGGCTGCACTCGCACTAGAAAATATTATCTGGGAGGCTATTTAAATGCCTTAAACTGACAAAATGAACTAGAAAATACAGTAACCATTATGGCAATTTCAATTATTTTTCAATTAATCCTTCCATTGTGATAAAGGGCTTCTCTTCTGAGTGGACTTTGCTCAAGTCAGAAGTTAAGTTGTGCTGCTTAACAAGTTACATGAAAGCAAGACCTTTCAGATACATTTCTGTTTAGTCTCTCTCTGCTAAATATGGGTGGCAGGCAGCATAGTTAACCAATAAAAAGGGGAAAAGCGATGACACATTAAGGGGTGTGGCCCATTTGATAAAAGGGAGGCAGCAGACGACCACAGACAAAATCAGATTCTACAGGACGTGCATATTTACACTTTAACGAGCAAATCATTTTACTTAATAAACAAACACAGTGGTCATGCCAGAATGACAAAGAGTTTCAAACTGGTGTGACAGATTTAACATTTAGATAAGCCACAACTTGCAGAAACCAAACAACATTCACCAAAAACTGAACTTATAGATCCCAAACAGAGAATTTAACTGCACAGAAAATTGAAAAAAAAAAGCAAAGATGATGACAAAGCTCTACCTTTCCTGTAATCCATGGACTTGAGCATCCCCTGGTAGTAGGAGTCCTCTATGAAGACCCCGTCACTACTCACACTGTCAGAGGAGTAGTTCCTGAAGCCCGGCTGCATCGCCATTCCACGGCTGCTGTGGCGGCGCTAACTCAGTGAGAAACAAACAGAAGCCTCTGAAGCCGGCTGAGAAACGACGCTGCCTACTTTATGAGACTTCCACTTCTTATTGTCCAAAACGCTGCTTCACAGCGAGGGAGCCTGCAGTTAAGTGGGAGTGTTCAAGCCACTGATTCAGTTCCTGCACACAAGTCTTACTCTTTTTCCTCCCTTTCTCCGTCTGCTGTCTCTGACACTCTATGCCCTGTCTTCCTCTGCTCTTTTTTTCCCCACCAGCTCTTGCAAAATGCCTGCCTGCAGGCTACAATGTCAGAACCTGTCATTCACCACATAGTGGTCTGCGGAGGGAGAGGGAAGATTCTCCTCCGGGCCCGGCCCAGCCCCGTACACCCTGACCCCACCCACCACACCCCACCCAGCCTACCCCAACAAAGCAAAACCCTAAACCAAGCGTGCCACCAAGCCTGATCAGTGGAGGAAGACTAAGAACATAAGGAGAGCCCAGCAGCAAATTAGCACAGTTACACAACTCTGTGTAAGTTATTTCCAAATACATGTGCAAATTTAAAGGATAATCCATGCATTTAGAAATAAGCTTCAAGTTTATCCTTTGATTGTGAGTCACTCTGGACAAGAGCATCAGCTAACTGGCTAAGATGACAACGCGATACTTTATTGGTTGGTGCCTGTAGGAAAATTCTCTTCTCACTTGCCCCGACCGCAGAGGGAGGTCAGAGGTCAGGTGCAGCTACACAGCTGATAGGGATTCAGTGTTTTGCTCAAACACACCTCAGCAAGGCCGACGCTTGCCGACATGTTAACTCAGGTCCTCTAGTTCAGTGGTTCTCAACTTGGGGTCCGCGGACCACCAGGGGTCCTTGAGGGGTTCCAGGGGGTCCCCAGCAAACTGATGAAGTGTTAAACTTCCTCAGATTTGAGACAAAATCTCATCAAATGGGGGTCTGTAGCTCTAATATGAACTAAATTAGTGGTCCTTGATATGAAAAACGTTCTAGTTGAAGTATGGTTCCATACCCTGCTGTCCTAAACTTTAAATATAAATACTGCATCTAACTTTTGTATGAAATGCCATTTCATTTTCAAAGAGAGTGAACAGCTGCCAGAAGGAAAAAACAGTCACTAATCCGGAAGCATCTCGTTTTAGAAGAAGCTTTACAGAAACGGTCCGCTGGTGCCTGTTAACCCTAATTGAACTCCACGGGGCCAAGCTACCGGGTTCCAAGTGTGTGTGGCGAGCGGCGGGGAGGCTGGACGCGCCACAAAACACCACACACTGAATGAAAGGCCTGTTCTTGAACAGAGGAGAGCAGGCCGGGGTGGGGTGGGGGGGGACAGAGAGAGCGAGGCAGTGGAAATACGTCCTCAGCCATTTCACGACACGCTACAATCACAGGGAAACCTCGAGTATGACCGTTCTTCCTCCGTCAGGACACGATTACAGGGAACCCGCCATTGAGGGCTTTGTTTCCATAAGAGATGGAGAGAGAGAGAGAAACAGAAGAGAGAAAAGGAGGAGGGGGGGTCTACAGGAGGAAGAACAGAGGCATTTTGAGATTTCTAACGAGAACATTGTGTGAGACGAATGGTTTATCTGAAGCATTTGGTTTGGACCTTTCTCTCAGACGGATTTCAAATCTTACATAAAAGCTTCTGTAGAGTCTGTTCTGAGTAAAAAAAAAAGGCAGACAGACAAACAGACAAAAGACACATAGTAAGACTTGGCTCCCAACGAGTCTTACTAGAGTAACCGCACTGCTGCAGCAAATTAGCCGAATCACAAAGCAGCTATTGTGTCCGTCTGTGGACTGGATGAACGGCGCACGAGTGCCACAAGCAATGGAGGATTGTTAGGTTGCCGTCTTTATCTTACAGTAAAACCCTTTAAACAGCTGCTGCACCAAGATGATCTGCACAAACCATATCTGGTAAACACAGACACAGAGTATTTCACACAAAACACAGGCTTTGCTTTCAGTGAAGGCGTCTGAATTTTTTTTTTTTTTTTGCAGGAGCCAAGGTCACAGTCCAAGTCTAGGCCTCCAGTGCTTTAGATAAGCACCTTCACTTTGCCACAGATGTGTCCCGCAGCACCTAAATACCTGCAACACCTTTCACCCTGGGGAGCATCCATTTTCCAAGCAGATATTGACATAAGAGTGTAAGAGAGAGAGATTCTTGGGATGCCTGCTGAGGGAGGCGGCCTGTTGGGACAGGAGTAGTGAGAGCTGCTGATACTACACCTCCACCAGAGACCATGCCCCAACCCAAAGGCTATGTATATGTTACTAATGAAACCCCAGACCCTAAAGATATGCCTTGTGGTTGCTAAGTATAGAGAGCAGATTCTTTAGCATCACTTAAAAGCAAAGTGAAATGTATCTAGAAAATGACACGCTTGGACCAAAGAGATGGAAAGTGCAAACTGCAAACATTCATTTGCAAGTGGTTTCCTCTCCCAACTGCATTGTTACTGCTCTTGTACTGCTGTTCTGCACCCAATACAATTGCATGGAAAATGTTAAATTTGTTCTCTTTTTAAAAAACTGAGAGGCAGCCAGGCATTGGAGTAAGACTCATTTTGATTTACAACCTAATTTTGTTTGTTTGCATAACATTTACTGTAGGAGAGAATTGAATCTAGAGGCTGCTGCAGAACTAATGAGGGATAGATGAAGGATGGCCGACTTCAAACATGGATACCACTGCATGCTGAACATCTCATTTTGGATCACAACAATTATATAAAGCAATTATTACACTATTTGTTGCAAAACAAAAAAAAAGTCCTTTCTCATCCACTGTTGTGTGTTTTGAGTGCAGCAGGCTGGGTGCAACACACTGACTGCAGCACTATGGGGATTTTTTTCTCCCTGTTACAGATAAGAGGAGATAAGCCAGCAGTATATGAGCTGATATGAGTTTTATGATGACAGTTCTGGCGTGAGAAGCATGTACGTCTATGCATTCCTGTTGAGGGCGCGCCCCCCCCCCTCCACACAGACAGGGGGAGCCGCCTCCTGCGATAACACCACCAACCCACCAACCTTTCTCTCGCTCCCTGCAAGTGACAGCACGCGATGTCAGTCCCACACAGGACAGGAATGTTAACAAACACCGGGTATAATTTGGCCCACGGGTCCTGATTGGATTTATGATGGAGGAACGGTGGAATGAATCTTGGATGGTTCAGGGAGCAACTCGGCCAAGGTGTGGAATGGAAGCCCAATGGCATTATGGGGCAGAGCCAAACTGATACTGGCAATGAAGACCTCGTGAAAATATGCACTATTACAGAAGACAAAACTCTGTCTGTTATTATTACTGTGGTATTTATTCCTCTTAAAAACATCAGTTGTCTGATAAAAGACTTTTGGCCAATGCAGATAGACAATAATCCTCACAACAAGCAACAAAACAAAGTGAGAGTTTGAAAATCATTGTCATTAAAGCAACAATGAGGCAATTTGTTGTGTACTGTACTGTTGCCCATTATGGTTTACCACAAAGTTGCCCATGGCATAAAGGGAAACATGACACCAGTTCCCTTTGAAAATGCGATGCGAGTATATTTTTAAGGGACTATGCATACAAAAAACCATATGTAACAGATTAGGCACACATTGTGTTTACGATCTTGTGGTTATGAGACTATTATGATTGAATAAATAGAGGGAATGTGCTCTTCAGATGTGACAGCAAAGGCCAATTAAACAGGAGAAGATTGGCTTAATGATCAACACTGTTTGTCTCCCTCTTCTGTTGGAAATGGTTCACTACAAATCATGGGAAAGCTCTCCAGCTGTTTACAGTAATCATCAAGCTACTGATTAGTGATTCCAAACAGGTCAAACTGAATCATCAATTAAAGCATTGCCACCCACAATGATCTGAATTATTTACAAACTCTGAATTTATTTAATCCGCTACAGTCCTTCACTGTCTAACTAATCACTGGCAACAGTCTTAGGTCTGACTCCTAATCACAGTTGTGACTATACTGTTAAGAAAGTCCAAGGTCACCAGTGGCCTACAGTGTTGACTCATGTTAATGGGCAGTCACTCCCGATTGCGCTAACACTGCTTTGTGAGAGTGGTTTCCGTGGCAACACACCAAAACACAGAGAAGCCGTGAGCCCATCAAGTATGTTATTTATAGATGAGTGGCTTTGGCTCAAAACCTCTGGAGAACTGGGGAGTTTAGGAGGAAAAAGTGAATGGAAACTCTCTGGTGTGGGAGGGCTGGGCAGCTCTCTCTGCTCTTGTGCAATCCAATAATAACTTGTTATAATGTGAGAATAATGTCCAAAACACACAAATTCATAAGACCATGGATGAAAATACAAATCCTACTTTTTCTCAAAGGTTTTGTTGCAGCATCCAGATCTAGAAAAAAATGTCTAGGAGAGACAGGCTACTCTGTGATGTTAGTTCAAAGAATTTGCAAGAAAAAAAACATTGTGCAACATTTTTCCTTCCTGCATGCATTCTAGATGTACTATTGGCCTGTTAGTGGGGAAATCAGGCAATGTGTCACAGCAAACGCAATAATGTCTCTTTGTAACACATGTTTAAAAGTCCCCATAGCTGAAATTCATAAACATAGAGCTAGACAAAGCAAATATGTACTCAGTCATATAATTTGCCAACACTTGAGGATATTCAATTCAAATGCAAATATAGTAATCATGTCAAGAAGTTCAGTAGGGATATGATGACATTTTTTTATGCCATCATGTCATCCAATATTGTTCCCTAATATTTTCAAGTCAAGGGCCCCAAATAGATGCATATTGGACCACAGACCTCCATTTGATTAGATTTTGTCCAAAGGAATACCATGAAAGAAAGAAAATTTGACTTTATATAGTTACATTATTATCTATAAAGTAACAGTGCGGAGAGTGAAACCACTGATAACCCTCATACAGTGTATTACTGTGATAAAGTCTAAGGAATGAAACTAAACCTGTATTCCTATTTTTCTCCTCTGGATCCCCACTTTGTGAAGAAGCCTAGTCATAAACACTAGTCCATCCTAATTATGACCCTCGAAGCTTGCTGTATCCTGTAGTGCAGCATGGAAAAGGTTAATAGCATCATCATCAGCACCCAGCAGCCCCTCCCTAACTGATCTCCTCCTATTACAAGCGTTGAGAGATGGAGATAGCTGGTGAGCGGCCGGTCCTCCTGCTTACCTGCGCAACACATTCGGCTGTACAAATGGGAGCCCACTTCTCCACAGCTCATCTCATGGATGTAATTAGTTCGTCGGTAAATAATGCCCTGGTCGAAGTCGCCGTACCAAGACGGCACAGCTGCGCACATCGTATCTTCCACCTCGGCCATCCTCTGTGCCGCGCGCAGTGCGCAGCGCGCCGCGCGCCGGACTTTCTTGAAAACGCCCTCAAACTCGCGTTTCTTGAGAGAAGTGTGTTTTGATAGCAGCGCTCAAGCCCGAAAAACTTTTCCCTCTCCTCTATCCGAGCCACATGGAGTGAAAAAAGCGAGGGACCGTATCAGATTGCAGAGTCAAATCTTCACTGTCTCCCAAGCCCGGCCCACATTTGTTTTGTTTAGTTAAATGAACAACGGAGCTCTCTCCTCCATTTTTTACGCGCCTTTGCCGTCGCCTTTGGGCATGGCGCTTAATAGCAATGTCTGCCATTGAACTGCGCCTGTGAAGGACATCCCCGAAATACACCGTCCAGGCGGGTACAGAGACTGTGTGAGCGCGACACGGGACGGCTCTATTTTAGCACGGCAGTGTAATGTCTGTGCCTTCCCCGGGATTACATAACGGACCCCGGGATGTATTCAACGCGAAAGTAGACTAACTGTTGGCAACACACACTTCATATGCAGTTATTACAATGATTGCGTGCGATTTCTCCATATTCCCTTTGTCTCTCAGAAGGGCAACTGTGGGCTTGACAGTGCGCAGCACTGGGCCCCCCGGGGTGATAAATTATACTTTCCCCTCACATTCTCAACAGCTGCGTGTCATAAATAACTTCAACAGAGGAGTCTTGTTTTCTCTCTCGCTCCATAACATTGAGAAATATTTCACATACAAGAGCATTTATTGGCACATTTACAAGTCAAGGCAATAGACAAACTTTCCCCCCTCCTATGGCCACCAATGTAATCCTGTTTTATGATGTGCAATCACCTGTAAATATATCCTTTAGTGACAGGGAGGGGTTTCTGAATCACAGTCTGAGATATGATTTAAACAATAAAACTCAACAATGATAGAAGTCATTTCTAGTTTCTGCTTAGATAATTCAAACAAAAATCAGGCATGTATTCTCCCAAATGTTTTTAATGTGATTAAAGGAACAAACTGGGTACATTTCCTGTGAGAACAAGCCCAAAAATGTAAAAAAAAAAATATAAGCAAACTCTTCGTTGGATGAGGATATAAAAACATCAAAACATGTTATTTTATTTTAGTTGTAAACTAAAAAGCCCAGATATTTAAATTTCTCTATTTTTAGACTCAGTAGTTATTGACCAAGATTAGGTTGCTATAGACTGAGAATTGCATTCTGAATTAATACACTATATATAACACATACTATATCATGTGTTTCTTTAAATGTCTCCAATGTCTGCCTTTAACTATTTAACATGTCCTATTTAAAAGTAGCCTAATAAAAACAGTTCACAATGTAAAAACTTGTGTATTTGATGTATTTCATACATTCTCTTTGGATGTTTTCAATTTTAAAAACAACTGCACACTTAAGGTCAGAACTATTGGAAGTAGGAATCATAACTACTGAGTCTAATAACTGCTATTCAATATAATTCAAATTTTACAACTACAAACTATGTTTAAGACTAGGAAAATTGAGTTTCACATTTCAAAAAATTCTCAACTCCAAACAAATATAAAAAAATAAAAAAACTAGCTGAATCTCTCTAAGACACCCTTAACTTCTCCAGAATGAAAACTTGGGTTGATGGAGGATGCGAGTCCAGATTTTGTCAGAGGTAGCTGGTGGTATTTCCCTGAAAAGAGCGAGCCAGATTTGTTCAGAAAGGGCGTTGACGAGACACGGCGGCTGCTTCTTCACCCTATGGAACATAATCAGACAGAGCTGAGAGCCGTTCCACCGTCACCGACAAAAACATGCAGCATGACAGCAGGAGGACGTGCCAAGTCGCTGGAGAGGTTAGCATGTAAACCACCTGTGTGTGTGTGTGTGTGTGTGTGTTTGGGTTATTGTGAAGAGCATATAGGGACACAGTGGGCGTGTATTGTTTTCACCCGTTGGCGTCCTTGAATAACGTCTTTTTCAATTTTCTTTTAATGGAGAGTGGGCAGCCTTCCCTCTTCAAGTCTGTTATTAGTTATTCTGAAAGCCTCAGTGAGGAGAGGCAGGAAAGTGAGTCACAGCAGCACAACACAAGCCATAATCTGAGCCCCATTCCTACAAAGTGAGAGTCATGTGGTTTAGTCTCCCGGGCCTCCAAGCCTCGTTTGTCCTTCACGAACACTTAAAGCTGATTCGGGTGTGGCTTCCTGAACCGATTAGACAAATTCAGTATCAAGAATTGTGCAGGAAAAGTGAACGGCTCTCTTTAATCCTTTGAGTCTTTAGAGAGCCTCGTAAAAAAAATGTTGACGGAAATCTCGAGGCAAAAGAGCAGTAAAAGTCTGGCTGAGAAAATGAGATAAGATGCCGTTCCATGATGAAACCCATAAATATAGGGGCGATACTTTATTGCTACCTTACAGCTAAGGAGAGGGTCCAAAATCAACTGACAGCACTGATATATGGAGACACAACCCATAATGGTCTATGATTTTTCTTCAATCTGCTTAATCTGAGAAAATGGTTGAACAAACACACTCTCAAACTCACTCAACTGTGATAGTCTGGACACACTCTGTGCAAATGGCTCGTTGATTTTTCCAAGCATACACACACAACTGAGATTCCTTTAAGTCCTGAGGATCAGCATGGGACCTTGTGGAGGAAAACCAAAGGCAGCTACCGGTTTGTTATGACCGTATCCAAGATACACAGACCCCCGTCCCCAGTGTTGAGTTTACTACCACCCAGCCTGTGTGTGTGTGTGTGGCAGGCCCAGAGACATCCAGTGTGCTTTTTTTAAACCTGGCTCTGGGTAAATCCCTTTTACCCACTTCCACCTTCCCCCAGACTGAGCCAAGTCAAAGGCACCTTGTTGATCAAGCAAACTACACCCTCACCTCCACAAGTGATCCAGGTAAATGTCCCTTCTACGTCACCCAGCATGTGACACACACAACGCAGATGTTTGATTTGTACTGGACCTACAATGTAAATAGTAACCATACTACCAGATGGCCAGTAATCAGACCCAACACCTCCCGCCCCTGATAAAAAATACATCAAACTACAAACAGACTTGGTGATGATGGATAATAACCGTTGCCAATCTACAGGTTGTCGGCCTCTTGCCTGCATTGCAGTCAAGTCCTGCGCTGAAAGCATTTCTCTTCACATGCAAATCAGCTGAATGTTGACAGAAGGTAGAGATAGTAGGCGACCTCGTTTTGCAATGCAATGTTTGCCTACAATTTACCAGTCAAACCGCTCTCCCAGGCAACCTTTATTTGATTATTTGATTAGTATTTAAACAGTGCACAGCCTACAGAATATACAATCATATACAATATACAAGCACACTGTACAATGGTCTTCAAGAATAAATAGAAAAGCTGTTTATAATTTGTTCTCGCTTTTTTGGTTGCTATTTGTTTTGCATTACAAGCCTCTGTATGGACATTACTTTTTTTCCAGGTTTTCTGATATAAATTATTACCTTGTTATTGTTAAGAAAGTTATTCCTCATACCATAACTAACTCAGGTGAGTCATTCATTGTACGCGCCTTATCTATCTTAGGTGGATCCTGCTTGACTTCTTGTGAAAGGGACTGTGCCATTAGATCACTGAGGCTGATAAGTGCCTGCCTCTCCTAAAGCACAGCACCTGGCCACAGTTAAAGAGCATTTACATGTCACCTTTACACAGGTAGAGCAGGCAGAGTGTTATAATTTGT
This sequence comes from Centroberyx affinis, assembly GCF_046629955.1. Lineage (NCBI taxonomy): Eukaryota > Metazoa > Chordata > Actinopteri > Beryciformes > Berycidae > Centroberyx > Centroberyx affinis. The sequence continues at coordinate 13,792 of NW_027280910.1, read as the reverse complement.
CTCCAGGCTACTATATTGCCTAGCGCTGCTTCATTGTCTGAAGTGCATTTGCTGCAATTGTTTTAGAGTGCCAGGTTGCCGAGCAAGTTTCTCATAGCACAAAAAGTCTCAGAGATTAAGAAAACACAAAAAACATTGTCCTGTGTCTACACCTGCAGGCTTTCAGTCAAGCATCCTGTAATTTGCCTCAGGGTGTGGCTGGCTGGCTGGCTGGTTGTCTGCACCTGACAGCCTCCACTGTGACAAGCTGTGTCAACAGTAAATTACGCGCAACAAAGCAGCGTCTCACATTAAAAAGCCTCAGATGCCGAGAGGTATAACCTTCAGGCCGTTCAGTGAGCAGAAGAGCTCGTGATCCCCCTTTCCCCCCCCCCCCGAGAGCAGATGGTTGCTGTGTAAATAGTATATGTTTAACTTTTAACGTGGTAGGCATTCCACACAGGACCTCGCTGAACAGGCTGATAAACAATACGAGAGGAACCACAACTGAAGTCGAGAAGCTCTGTAAAGTCAAGGGATATCTTCAAGCCCCCTGCTGCACAACTCAATTCAAATCTATAGGAAACATCATAACTTTGATGAAATGATGAAACAACTTTTCAAAGGCACTATTCAAGATAAAAACATGACTGAAACAACGCAGTAGAGGAGCAAAGCTGATGCTGAGGTGCGCGAGTCAAAGTTTCTGACGAAGCCAAAACAGTCCAGTGTGGAGCAGAATTCTCCAGCTTCCTACGTCATCACATTACAGCCAGCATTTACAGGGTTAACTACACCGTCTCCATAGGGCAGGAAATCGAGACGGGGAAAAAAAAAAAAAAAAGAGGGGGGGGGGAGTGAGGAAGAGAGACAAGGAGTGAGCGGCACAAAAACACTGAACAAGAGAGAGAGCAGAGACGACGGAGGAGGACAACCGAGGACAAAGTCTTCTACATCTGTTTGATCTCTCTCCCCCCCTTTAAAAGACCCGAGGGACACGCAGCGCCATCATCTCTGCAGGGGAAAGCCTCGCAGGAAGACATTTTCCAGCTCTCTTACCTTGCTTCTTACGCTGTCTCCACTGCCAGACGACGATCAGAGTAACAATGTGGCCCACAACCACCAGGGTTGGGAACACGTTTCCAGGGGGGCTTGCCGGCATCGGGCCTGGGACAGAGTGGAGAGACACGGGCTCCAAAGACAGGTGGGAGGGCCGGGGGGGGGGGGCGGGGGGGGGGTGAAAGGTGAGGAGGAGTGGAGGAAGGGTGGAGGTTGGGGAGGGGGTGGGGGGGGTGGACGCCTAGGGGTGTGGTGCCATCCCGGACTTTAAAACAAGAGCGGCAGCCAAGTTGCCCGCGACTTTTACGGGGAGAGAGCGGAGTGAAAGAGCAGCCCTCCCTCCTCTCTCTCTCTTCCCTGTGACTCAGTCCTCTGGCAGAAGTTGCCGAGCTCCCTCCCTCCCTCCTTCTCTCTCTTCCTCTCTCTCTTTTCCCCTTTACTTTTCTCTCACAATTCCCCTTTCTTTTCCCATCGTCTGTTCTTCCTGCTGTTTGAAGTTGCGCTTACAGCTCACAATTAACTCTAATGCTCTAGCACAAAGCGACTTTGCAGCCCTAACACACAGTCAGAAAGAAGTTTTGTCCTCTTCCTCTTGCTGAAGTGACTCCACCGATTTGCCCTTACAGGAAGGCTCGCTGCTTGTCTCACTGCAGCCTATCTGCAGGAGTTAATAATACATGAGGCTGTTTTGTGTGACACACACACACACGCACACGCACACAGCACTCTCACTCAGGTCAGCCTTGATAAGCACAAGCGCAACTACAGAAAAGTGAGATACACCTTGAACTGCCGTCAAAGTTTCCTATTCATTCACTCCATAAGATTTTCTTTTTGCCCAATAAATCTCCTTGCAGTTATTTTCCATCCTGGTTTACGAGTCATAGATCATCCAAGGCCCACCCCTTCTCTCTCCAAATGTTTATACTCGAGCCATGCTTCCCATTTTATTTTCCCTCACAGAATAACGACTCACTATCAATTCATTCTCATTATGTAACTACTTCACCACGCTTTTCTAAATGTTAATTGTTTCCTTATGCTTGGACGTCATAGCCAGTGCCCATAAGCTTCCCAGAAGCCTGTATAACTGGATACCGTGTGACCACCAACCGAAGGAATATCTCCAAAATACCAGCTGCCTTTTTTTAACCCTCTGTCTCCAAATCAGACAGCGCATTTTTTTCTGGACATACCCTGTTATTAAAATAGTGAGCAGCCTTAAGGGAAAATGTTTCCTCAAAGTGGACCAAGCCCACACTGAGAATGTCACTTTACACTCAGTCTATCTAGTTTTTCAAAATCTGTCAAACAGCCATAATTACGACTCTCTCTCTCTCTAATTGGGTGATCATCAGTAAATTCTTCATCTGGTTCTCGGGTTTAAAGTTACACTCCTTTTGTATTTGGTGTTACTTCAGATCAAGTGGCTCGGCCCTCGTTATAGAGCTGTGCTATGCCTGTGAGCCCTTGACATTTGACCGTATCTTCTCTCACTAAACAAACCGCAACTCCTGACTCAAGCTGCATTGATATATACACACACAACACCTGCATGCATCAAGCTCCAGAGATCAAAAGCATCGCGCTGCGGGTAAAACGGTCTCGCTGCCAGTGTTTTCTGTTGTCAGAACACGGTGCGGCAAACTTTATTTGAGGCACGGCAGAAAGAGTGTCGCTTACATCCCTAATGCCATGCAGAAACCCAACACCGAGACCGGTGTCACGGTTGCAGTGACGGCAACGCAATGCCACACGCTAACCATCTTCCATAAAAAAACAGAAATAGAGCTTACAACCTAGACCTCAAGCCGCCTATGGCACTGGCAGTGTCAGTTTATATACAGAGAATTTAGAATGGTGTTTTGATATATAAACCTCAAACTGAAAAGTTATGACAGAATTTCTTGCAACAAGTTAATTCACTGACTGACCCAGTTAAAAATTATATCTCAAAAGAAAACCAATTAGAGATGAGAAGAGGAAGAAGTCCTAAACGAGAGTCATGATCATGAGGTTTAACTAAGCCATGCTGAGGGTTTGGCGGGTCATTCTGGGTAAAGACCTTAGATGATCCCCGTTTGAAAATGTCAACCGAATCCCGAAAGCCTTGGAAACTGGCAAATGAAATGAACTATCAGTTACAGAGAAGAGAAGAGTGAGCAATGGGAATCAAACCAAGAGAGCAGTACAGATGTCTGGAATAAATTCATTCCACCACTCCTTCATGGGAGGAGTCAGCCCACTCCTACTCTCTTCACATGGTATGTGTTTGCTCAATGATTCCCATATTGTGATACAGGCTCTGCACTCTCACACGTAGGCTGAAGCTATAGCCTAACACCACATGATAATACAGTCTTGGTCTGTGGTGTAAAAAGTACTCAAAATGTCAAAAATAATTAACTGGAACCACGACCAACATCTTCATAACAGCACAGGTAGGTTTAGGAAAGCAATGACAGGAATGTCAGAAATGTTTTTAAATTGAAATCTGCCAGTTTTACGAAAGCATAGTGATGATGGGAGTGGTGCTGCTCAGGTGGCATGCATCACCCAGGACACCAAACTCCACTTAGTTTAACCCCCTTGGAGCATCAGCAAATGCAATGATACAAAGCCTAAGATAATCCATTCTTGTAAAAAACAAACAACCTACCGGCTGGATGTCTTGCACACAAACAACAGCATAAGTCCATCTTCGCTCAGCGTGTTCTCATCTTTTAGAGAAAATACTGAACTGCCAAAGAGTCAAATCTGACCTCACGACACGCTGCACTGATCAAAACCAGGGGGGCGTGCTAAAAAGGCATGAAAAAAGAAGACCGGAGGCACGGCTCGGAAATAAAAACTAGACAGCCTTGCGAGTTTGATTCAATTTGTGAGGCATTCTGCAGTGGAAACAGCATCTCTGCTGTGGTGGTTTCTGACGAATGCCACTGGATGGGATCCATGTGCGGGGCTGCGCAAACACCCAGGGACACATTCATTTTACAGGATGGAGACAAAGAGCGGAAAACTTGATTTTTGCCAGCTAGCTACTATAACAAAGGTTTCTCTGTGGGAGCCATGAAAAAAGTTGGAGACAGTAAATTATGGCCATAACTCCACAGGACATGGAACTTCATATCATACTTTACGACTATTAGAGCAATGGCTTTGATTTAAAGTTGTAATAGTTACAGCTCGCAAGAGTCTGGGCACATCTAATATTAGAAAACAATGGAATAGTTGTATTTTTTCTGACATGTTTGTCTTGCTTCCATGTAGCATAGCACAAATATATAGTGCTTCTGTATGAATTTCACACTTACTTTAGGTGAACAGTGATATGGGAATTTCAATTAAGCACATACTCCTTGTGCTGCTACCACATTATAATATTTTTTTATCACAGACTAAGAAACACATAATACAATGTACAATTAAACTTTAAATGATGTGTCTATTCAATGCAACATTTGTGGGTTTTTACAGGCAAACTATTTATACAGCTGTACACTGTTATGTGTTATTATATCTGAGCCCACCCAGGACTGATAATTCACCACTGTGATGCCTAGCAATCACCCACAATACTCTTGTGAAAGGGGGAGAGACGGGTAGGGAGCAGCCAGTCAGCGGCCTTCCCCCTGCCCACACCCCCTGGATTTAGCACCAGGGAACATGATCCCACACACTCCCAGACCGTGTGGGTGGTGTTTAACTCAAGGTCTTCAACAGAAAGTTATAAACTATAATTTGCTTCAGTCTTATTCTCTGAATCCAGTTGCAGCAAATGCAGGGGAACACATTCAGAATCATAATAAACCATGGTAAAAATCAATCAAAAGAAAACTGAAAACAATGTGTTGCCACTTTATCACAGAGACAAAGCCCTGTCCTTTACTGTTATGTAATCCGGCGGCTGTGAGGAACACACCCATACCTGCTCCATCCTCTTTGGTCCCCTTCCCAAGCCGAGGCTCACCATAAAGCATTTCTGTGCTGACACCTCTTGGTAAGAAGACAGAACTGTTCCAACAGTAAATGCTTCCTACCTTGGCCGTGTTGAATCAAAGCCTCCATGAAGTCTCTAGCATAATTCATTTCCATCGTAGCTGTGGTGTTTCCTTGTTGATTTCTCTTTCTCACTATATCACTTAAATGTTACACATAAAAGTATGAGAGAGTAAGTAGCTAACACTCCTCCCACTGTGCTGCTGTTGCTACTCCATTAAGCTAAGGTCCTTCTAAATGTTAGAGTTTACATTCACAGCAGGCTGGGCTAAAACAGACAGCACTGAAGGCCAGATTAAAGGTGGCAACTGCCACATGTTCTCATCTGGACTGCTTCTGCTTCGCCCTTCTTGCGGAGGCATACGGGCAGGAAAAGCTGAGTGTGGCTTAATTGGACTCACATTTCCCAGTCTCTGCTTAGTCATATATCAGCGCTGGGAACGGAAAGTTCTCCAACAGGCTGCATATCAAGGTAGGGCCTGAACCAGCCAATACTTAACATTTAATATGGGGCTACTGCAGAAACACTGATCAACAAATCGTAATTTTTTTTACTTTATCAGCTCTTCATAAAGATTAAAGAAGAACTCAAGGAAATATCGCATGTTGTGTAAGATGAAGATAAAATGATCTTGCCATAGGTTCTTCATCCAAACATTTAGACTCTGCATATACATGTTGCATATACAGTAGAGCTATAGTATTTACAGTAGATTAGTTACTTTCCCAGCAGATGGCAGTAGTAACGCCATCATATATGGATGCACATAAGTCATCCCCACTGGAAACACTCGTTTAGCAATGTGCAGACGCCTGCAGAACAAGAAGCGCATGGGCATAGGGGGAAAAGGCACTGTGTTAAGAGTCTGTTTACAGAATGAATGCAGAGTGAAATCTCAGTGGATTGCTGTATGCAAATTTGTCCATGGATTTGATTTTGCAAAATAGCTAAAAGCTAAAATGTATAGGGGAAAAAGGGGAAAAAGACCTACAAAGTTTTTGTATTACATAACTAATATACTTTAAGTATGCTAAGGCCCTATCTTCCTGGGACTGAACCTTAGGAGATGTAATGATTTGTTGTGGGCTTTTCAGTTACATGCTTTCTGTTGAATCCCTTCGTTGTCTAGATGTCTGTGTGAAAGTCACTTCATACTCCATTTAAGTTTGTATCTTCCATAATGCTACAACCACTTGTACAGAACAGGTCAAGTTTTGCTCTACAGTAAAATATAATGAATCTGTCAGAGCATGAAGTCTCAGACGCAGCACAACCCCGAGGACGCCCTATTGTCACAACACTGGATGTGCAGGTTCAAGTATGGACTGTAACTGATCAGCATTACTGCCACTCTGCGTGTGCTTCCTTTGTGTGTATATCTTATCCACTGTCTATATGGAACAAGCAGCCTATATATCATCAGTTTTTGCTGTTACTACCTTGATAGCAGCTGTCAGAGACAGTAGGGCCTCATGCCCATACAGTAAGACGAGTTACGTAAGAGGTGATTCACAGCTTCCTGTTTGGAATCCCCACCTAAACATCTCACCATGAGAAGAGGACGTGGGGGACCAAGAGAGCCTTTGTAAATATTTGCAGCGTAGATAAAACAGAACACACTTAAAGCTTCACGGGCCACACCAAAGAGCAGATGCAGGGGGAAAGAGTGGGGCTGAATGGTGCAGCTCATCTCAGACTGAAGCTCCATTCCTTATTTGAGCACAGCCAGAAAGTGGCAACAAAACAGCACAAAAAAGCACCGGCTCAGTGACTAAGAAGCACTGTGCAATGCAATTCTCATATGTCTGTGTATTTTAACCTGTTATTCCAATTAAGTTGCATCAGTGGTTTCAGTTAGTTGCTCTGTGATATTCAGTAAGGAGAGTGAGTGTGAATGATGAATATATGATCCGAATGGGAATGTGCTTTGTTATAAAAAAAAATCTCCAGCCGTTAGCAAGTCCTCTGCACACATGGCACATCATTTTAACACAATATATTAAACAATATTGAAAAAACATACAGTACAATAAGACAATTCAAGATGCAAGACACATGCAAAATGTAATGCACATAAAATTAGATAAGCGAGTGTTAACTGAAATTAAAACTTGATATAAAACTTAGACTTAGTAATTTGCCTTGCAAGCAAGCCACAAGTTATAAGGCAGAATGCTTCATGCATCCTAAATAATGACATATAATTGGCAGTGTGGTTATTGTTTAGCTGTATGGAAAATGACAAGACCATCGCTTGTATCATTAGTAAATCAAATTATCCCGCTCTCACCCTCCCAGACGCTCACAAACACAAACAGTGCCCATAGCAACGCCCGCATTGTCACTAAGGAAGGAAAAGACAAGAGGAAGGAGGAGGATCAGGAGGAGGAGGGAGAACTAGAATGAACTCAAACCTTCCAGGGAGTCAGGCCAGACCTTCTTCACCTCCTGCTCCTCCTCAGGGTCCTCAGTGAGGAAGCCCCAGTCTCCCTGAGGCAGAGAGCTCTTCAGGGCAGCAATTGGACACTCGGATGGGACTACAGGGGCGGGACAGTCTGCCTCAAAGGCTGCACTCTCCTCCTGATCAAGTCCAAGATCAGAGACCATGTCAGACACCAAAATGGCGGAGGTCTCCATGACAACATGAGACTGAGATATGACTTGGGTAGGAATGGCCTCTTCCATTACCGTAATCACTTCCTGGGTAATGGCCATGCTAGCAAAATCATCATCAGTAGTATTACTGCCCACCGCTGTCTCCTCTGTCAGGTCTGTGAAGTCGTCTGTAACTGGGGGTGGAGGGGTTGGTGATTCAAAGTCAGAATCTGACTCGGGGGTCTCAGCTTCGGTCACAGGGATGGAGGCCTCAACCTCAAGCTGTTTGGGGTCTTTCGGGATCTCGATCTCAACATCATATGGTTCCTCCTCAACATTTTCTTCAGGGGTATCCTGGACAACCACCATGTCAGTGATGATCACTTCCTCAGGAGCATTCTCTTCCTCTTCCTCTTCTTCTTCTTCTTCCTCTTCCTCTTCCTCTTCCTCTTCCTCTTCCTCTTCCTCTTCAACAGGCTCCTCCACCAACGGGACTGTTTGGGGGTCCTCCTCCACATATTCTCCAGGGACTACCTCTTCAATTACCTCAGCAGGCTCCTCCAAATCTGGCTTCAGCACATCTCCTGTCGTCACATCTGGGACCAACTCTTCTGCAGGCTCCTCAATTATAGCCTCTTCCACTTCTTCATCTGTTTCCACTATAAACCCAGGCTCTTCAGGCTCTTCAGGCTCTTCAGGCTCTGAAGGTGGTGGAGCAGCAATCTCTTCAACTGCTTCCTGCACTACTTCCTCTACTGGGGCACTGGGAGCTGGGGTCACTGGCTCCACTGCTGGTTCAATAACCTGCTGAGCCACTGGCATCTGTTTGGGGATCTCTGGAACAACTGGAGCAACAACAGGGACTGAGGGAGTTGGTGGTTTGGCCTCCTCAACTGGGACAGGGCATCTCACGGCTCTGTCCTCAGGCGGGAGATAGGAGGTTCGAAAACCTCTCCTTTGGCCATCCTCAGCCCCACGTTCCTCTCCTCTGCGGAAACCCTGGCCTCTCCTGAAGAACATCTGGGTCTGAACCCCAGGCTGCCCAACTGGGCCCTGAGGCTGGTAGGAGCCTCTGAAATTCATCGGACGCCTGTCAGATTGGTCCTCCTCTTCTCCGGGTCTCCTGTGACGGTAACTCTGGCGGTCCATCATGGCCGCCTGGCTCTCTCCTCTACCCCTGCCTTTCGGGACGTAGGATGTGGGGCCTTCCACAGTCTGGACTCGAGCAGCCCGGCGCATAACGTCGAGCGTGGATGTGGGACGACGCACGCGCTGCAGGGAGGCGGGCATGATCTCTGAGGGAAGGCGCAGATAATCGCGCAGGTACACAATGCCGTCGTTGGTAAGATAATAATAGGCATGTTTCCAAGCAAATGTCTCCCTGACAAAGCCCTTGGATAAGAGAGAACCCATGGCACGGATCACCTTCAGGTTTGCAATCCCCTTGAGGTCAGGGTGCATGCACTGTGGACGCTTGTCCTTCTTGGCCACCATGACGCCGTCCCGGAAGAGGAGCTCATAGATGGTCCTCAGGTCTGCTAGGGGCATTACCATTCCAGCCACCATTTTGACTTCTTTAGTTTTCCTTTAGCTCTTGATCAACTTATGAAAACAAAAAAGCAAAGTTGTCACTCTCTGATATACAACAGGGCTTCAGTGTGACAAAGTTTTTCCTCTTGAAATACTTCTACCTACTATTGAATTGCCACATCAATATATTCACATGCAGTAACATCACACAAACAGCACCTGTCAAAAATTAGGAAACCTTGCCTTCTGAATCAATTTTATTTGTAACTAAGAAGGTATTTATCTACCAAAATGTCTGAGTCAGCATGGAGAAAGAGCAATGCCCAAAACCCCTCCTACCTTTCTCAGTCTCTGGTTGAAGGAGAAACAGCCTGGACGAGAGGCGAGAGGGAAGCGAGGGGGAGAAGCCGAGGGGGTGTGTGCACACGGGATGCAAAGAAAGCAAAAGGAACGAACAGAGCCAACTAGGAGAGGCGAGCAGGAGAGGTAGGAGTGACACACCTCCTCGGCACCAGAGCACGAGTTCGTACACCGTGTGCCTGAGGGGGACACCCCCATTATTGGCACGACACACCCCTCCTTTAGGCAGCCTCAAGCAGAATGTGAAGGAATCTAACACATGAACAAGCCACACATATCGTATATAAGATATAGTGAGCTGGGTAATAAAAGCAGTATACATTCATTCATCCTCAGCTCAGATTATCTGAGACTTGCTGACACATTTAGATGTCTCTTTTGCAATACTCAATCTCCTGTAAGAAACAGGATAGGGATTGTGGGTGGCACTTAATCAAAATGTACATTCTGTTCCCAATCGTTTCTGAGGAACCCTGAGTTGTTTTAGAATGGGGCAAATCACTGTCTATATAGAGAAAGAATGCAACATGCAACTTCCAATGACTGATTCACACATTTGAACATGCTTTTCACATGTATGTCTGTATGAACACATATGTATGTCCCTCTCACAACTCTAAGGAGGCTGAACTCTTATTGGATCTTGCATCATTCTGCATAATCCCACACTTTATATTAGCTTTGGAGGTATTTGTTGATAACTTATTTGACAAATTAATGCAAGAGCTAGAAAGTACAACTTTGCTGTTAGGTCATAACAACAAAACAATCTTGTGAGAGCAGGGCAGTTTACTTTGTGGCTTTCTTTTCATTAGTGCTTAGTCAGCAACTTTGCCAGTGCCAAGATCACCTGTCAACTTCAATATGCATGTGGCTGTTGCACTTCAAATATGCTGCACATGTACAAGTAACTGCTGGAGAGGGTTCAAGGTACCTGTTAAACTGGTCTGAAAAGAGCCTCAAGTTAACACATGCTGGGTAGAACTAGAGAGATGATTACTGGAAAGGAAACTAGAAGGAACTAGAAGGAAACCCACGCACATTATATCGCTATGTAGCAGTAAAATTTGTCACTAGAATATAATAGGATGTAAACCATAAAAGTCCCTTCCCTATTACATTTGCAAAAGGCAAATACACCTTAAAACCTGTATTCTAATATCACTTTTTTAATACCACCTGCCTCTCTTTGACCTTTAGGAACTGATAACAATTCACCGCCGTGCCAACAGCTGGGCGGGGCTGGCCAGATGGAGGGTGGCATGTGCTGATTGTAAAAAAAAAAAAAGGACTTTATCAACCCGTCACTGTGGATCTCTACTAAGATTCTAGTGCTTAATTTAACCAAGGGCTGGTGATAGGTTTGGGCCAATTGTGAGTTCCCATGATCATGATCATGTTCATGATGTCTGGAGATATGACACCTACCTGGATTAAGTTTGAGTAGTCCATAATAATAGAAGAAGCAATTTTGCAGATTAGCATATTGTGACACAGAACGTTTTGTCTTTAGCCCTAGTCTCTACTCCAAAACAGTCTGAGTTGTAGCTTGAGAAGAGTCAGCTCAGTTAACCTGAACAGCGGCTGAGAACAGCCGATTGCATTTCTAAATGCAATTGGCTGTTCTCAGCCGCTGTCGCCCAAGAGCTGTGGACCTCCAATATGGCCGCCAGAGAGCGTGTTACGTCACCTGGCATCCATTCATGCACTGGTGCTCCGGAAACCGATACAACGCATGTTGAGACTCATCAGCTCGCCATTACTGAGCGGTCAACACATCAATGACATGTCATAGCAGCGATAACAAAATGCAGTGTAACCGAAACATACTGACCCACACCAGGAATAGAGGCAGTAAAAGGTCACATGGAACACCCAAGTATGAAAACCTTTCGTGTTGCTATTGAGGAAAAGGTCACTGGTTACCGTTAGCATTGGACACAGGCCAGATAGTTAGACTATTTATATAGGATAGGCCCAGTTCATTCATGATGAACCATGTTTACTGGAGATCCAGTGAGGTATTTCATGTGAAGCTCTAGTTTTGCACAATTCGGTAAGACAAATTAAAGGTTTTGTTCCAAAATGAGACATCCACCATCACAAAGTGTGCTTTCTAAGAGGACTGCAGCTAATTTAACTTCTGGGTTGGCAAAACGATAACACTATTGTAGACTGGACTCTATTTATTAAATGATGAACTTCAGGTTTTTTTTGCAATGGCCATGCAACTCTTTGGATATCAACTCAAATCTACAGCACTCACTCCTTGTACAGTTGCATAGGAAAAAGATCATCATGACAGAGGAAGCATGTCTGGTGCTGAGTGGTCAGTAGTCCAAACACAGTCTAATAATACCTGACACAATGAATCACAAAATGACTGAAATAATCCAGACATTACATACTGCTTCTGCACACCACTGAGAAGGTTGTTCACACAATTAGTTTGGTGATGGATTTGCAGAATGTGCAGTACACTGCATGGCCAATATACAGGCTAACACACTGTAACTCATATTCGATCACATGAAAACTGTTGCCAGCATAAGGTGTAGATGTGTTATTAATGTGCCTGAAATAATGTGTTTTGGCAAGTTCTAACAATTTATGTTGCATAAAAAGCCCCTTGGGACTGCAGTCTGCTAAAAAATGTCCCTTGATATTCTACATAGACTTTTAATAGAAATTGTACTATAGTACTCAGTACCTATAAAAAATGCTGACAAGGTAGTAACAAGTCAGTAGCTGTATCTTCAGGGAGACAGGAGAGAGAGAGAGAGAGAGAGAGAGAGAGAGAGAGAGAGAGAGAGAGAGAGAGAGAGATAGAGATCATATCATCTCTGATTAATGACCTGCCATAATACTCTACTCATTCCTCCAACTTCTTCCTTCCCTACTGACTCATAATACTTTGCTATAGGGACGAGTTGCTAGGATTTATGTATGAACTGGCTGACTACCGGAGGTACGGTATACAACAGACCTACAGTAGTATAACATAATGACATGCTTATCCATTTTGCTGGTCAGTGATTTCTCATAATATGATACTTGCACCAGCAGCACACTGGTTACAAACTCTACAGCAACATGCTTTGTTGCAGTTGTACTTGATTGATCCCAGAATGGAAAATTCCTGTAGTGAAAAACCCTGAGTGACACTAACTTCACCAAAAAAGGCAGAATCGGGACACAGGTTTGGCTTAATGTAGCACATAATCTAAGGAGAACAGACATGCTGTAGTGTCCCAGTTCCAGCTGTCTGGCTTCCAGCGGTCCAGTACCGACCCACACTGTGACCCATATCAGTGGGCCTGAGGCCAGACCGTCACTGGTGCACCGTAATGTGCCTGTAAGGAATGAGCCAGCCATCTGGAAGACATACAGTGAGATTTCATAACAGCTTCCTGAAAGCTTCCCGAATCTCTCATGTGCATATGTTCAAATGAGATATCCATCTGGAAAAAGTGATACCTGCTTTTATAAAAAACTACTGATAGCATTAAAATTAAAACAATTTATGGTACTTAGTAAATGATAGTAGCTAGTTTAAGTCTGACAAATAATAACACCTTTACAGACTGGATCCCTATACTATATTAAATGATGAACTTCAATATTCTTTTTCCTAGATACATTTTTAGAGTTTTGGAAATTAACACTTCATATGATGCACAAGGCACTACAAAGAAGCAAAAATAAAAACATTGTTACTCAATGGGCTATGAAATTAGATGATGCAGAATGTTAAGTGTAAAATGTTGGTATTGCTGGTCTTTTGACTGCTCTCACTTCATTTAGTCATCTTGGAGAGCATAACTGACAAAACACAGTTCACTCCAGTCAGTCATCAACATTGCATCCTTTATTTGGGCTATGTTCGATTTAAAAAAGATACTCTGTGCAACAGCGCACACTGAGAGAGCTGGAACACAACTGAGTCCCTGTTTGTAAAACCAGGTCGAGTGTGTCCAGAGGAGAGGATGATGGGAGCTGACAGATAAACAGGAAGCTCTACTGATAGGTGGCAGAGATGACACACAACCAACTATCAACAGGCCTGAGAGGAAAACAGCCATCCATACAAACAACACAGAAGAGGGACAGAGTCTCGGACTGGCCTGTAAAAATGTAAGAAGTCAATGCAAAACGTCATTTTGATGAAAAGCAAGGATATGACTAGAAATGAACAGAAGAGCACTGTTTAACTGCTGAGGGTACAGGACCCAATATGTTGTCAAAATCACTCTTCTTGTGAAAGGTTAG